>NW_026902108.1:0-12056 GCF_033783945.1 Neopsephotus bourkii | reverse complement strand
TTAGATTAGATTAGCCTATCCTAGCCTGTGTTAGCATACCCTGGGTTAAATTAGCCTAGCCTAGCTCTGCCTGTCTGAGATTGGATTAGGCTAGCCTTGTCTGTTTTAGCCTAACCTGGGTTAGATTAGTCCAGCCTAGACTGCTTTAGCCTAGCCTATCTTTGCCTGGGTTACATTAGATTAGCCTAGCCCATCCTGTGTTAGCCTAACCTGGGGAAATTAGTCTAGCCTAGCTCTTCCTGGGTTAGATTAGATTAGCCTAGCCAAGACAGGTTTAGATTAGGCTAGCATAGCTGGGTTACAGTAACCTAGCTATGCCTAGCTTAGATTACATAAACCTAGCCTAGCCTCTGTTAGACTACGCTGGGTTAGATTCGCCTCAGTCTGACTCGGTTAGAGTAGCCTAGCCTAACCTGTGTTAGCCTAGCCTTGTTTCGATTAGTGTACCTTAGCTCTAACTTAGATTAGATTTGACTAGCTCTGCCAGTGTTAGATTAGATTAGATTAGCCTATCCTAGCCTGTGTTAGCATACCCTGGGTTAAATTAGCCTAGCCTAGCTCTGCCAGGCTTAGATTAGATTAGCCTAGCATGGTCTGCTTTAGCCTAGAATAGATTACATTATTTTAGGTCTGCCTAGGTTAGATTAGATTAGCCTACCCCAGCCAATAATAGTCTAACCTGGGTTATATTAGTCTAGCCTAGCTCTGCCTGGGTTGAGTTAGATTAGATTAGACTAGCCTAGCCTAGCCCGGGTTAGATTAGCCTAGGCTAGCCAGGCTCTGCCTGGGTTAGATTAGATTACCACAGCGTAAAATGGGTTAAATTAGATTAGGGGTTAAATCTAACCCCTACCATAGATGACATTAGCCTAGCCAAGCCTGGTTAGATTAGCCTAGGCTAGCCTGTGTTAGCCTAGACTGAGTCACATTGACGGAGCCTAGCCGGGTTAGATTAAGACAGCTCTGCCTGGGTTAGATTAGATAAGCCTAGCCGAGTCTGTATAAGCCTAACCTGGGTTAGATTATGCCGAGCCTAGCTCTGCCTGAGTTAGACAAGATTAGCCTAAGCTAGCCTGGGTTGGATTAGCCTAGCCTAGCCTGGGTTAGCCTAGCCCGGGTTAGGTTAGCCTAGCCGAGATCTGCCTGGGTTAGGGGTAGCCTAACCTGGGTTAGATTAGCCTAGCGTGGTCTGCTTTAGCCGAGCATAGATTACGTTAGCCTAGGTCTGCCTAGGTTAGATTAGATTAGCCGACCCGAGCCTCTGATACTCTAACCTGGGTTAGATTAGTCTATCCTAGCTCTGCCTGGATTAGAATAGATTAGCCTAGCCTGGGATAGATTAGCCTAGTTTAGCCTTGCTCTGACTGGATTATATTAGATAAGACTACCTCTGCCTCACTTAGATTAGATTAGCCTAACCAGATTTAGATTAGCCTAGCTGAGCTCTGTCTGGGTTAGATTAGATTAACGTAAAGTAGCCTGCCTTGATTTAGCCTAGCCTAACCTGTGTTAGCCTACCCTGGGTTAGATTAGGGTAGGTCTGCCTGGGTTAGATTAGATTAGCCTAGCCTGGGTTAGATTTGCCTAGTGTAGCTCTGCCTGGGTTAGATTAGATTATCCTATCCTAGACTGTGTTAGCCTACCCAGAGTTAGATTAGCCTAGCTCTGCCTGTCTGAGATTGGATTAGGCTAGTCTCGTCTGTTTTAGCCTAACCTGGATTAGATTAGTCCAGCCTAGACTGCTTTAGCCTAGCCTATCTCTGCCTGGGTTAGATTAGATTAGCCTAGCCCATCCTCTGTTAGCCTAACCTGGGTTAAATTAGCCTAGCCTAGCTCTGCCTTGGTTAGATTACATTAGCCTAGCCTAGCCTCTTTTAACCTAACCTGGGTTAGATTAGCCTAGCATGGTCTGCTTTAGCCTAGAATAGATTACTTTAGCCTAGGTCTGCCTAGGTTAGATTAAATTAGCCTACCCCAGCCTCTGGTAGTCTAACCTGGGTTGGATTAGTCTAGCCTAGCTCTGCCTGGGTTAAATTAATTAGACTAGCCACGCCTAGCTCTGCCTGAGTTAGATTAGATTCGTCTAGTGTAGCTCTGCCTGGGTTAAATGAGATTAGCCTAGCTCTGCCTGGGTTAGATTAGATTAGTCTATCCTAGACTGTGTTAGCCTGCCCAGGGTTAGATTAGCCTAGCCTAGCTCTGCCTGTCTGAGATTGGATTAGGCTAGTCTTGTCTGTTTTAGCCTAACCTGGATTAGATTAGTCCAGCCTAGACTGCTTTAGCCTAGCCTATCTCTGCCTGGGTTAGATTAGATTATCCTAGCCCATCCTCTGTTAGCCTAACCTGGGTTAAATTAGTCAAGCCTAGCTCTTCCTGGGTTAGATTAGATTAGCCTAGCCGAGCCAGGTTTAGATTAGGCTAGCATAGCTGGGTTACATTGACCTAGCTATGCCTACCTTAGATTACATAAACTTAGCCTAGCGTCTGTTAGACTACCCTGGGTTAGATTCGCCTTGGTCTGACTCGGTTAGATTAGCCTAGCCTAACCTGTGTTAGCCTAGCCTTGTTTCGATTAGCGTAGTTTAGCTCTAACTTAGATTGACTAGCTCTGCCAGCGTTAGATTAGATTAGCCTATCCTAGCCTGTGTTAGCATACCCTGGGTTAAATTAGCCTAGCCTAGCTCTGCCTTGGTTAGATTACATTAGCCTAGCCTAGCCTCTTTTAACCTAACCTGGGTTAGATTAGCCTAGCATGGTCTGCTTTAGCCTAGAATAGATTAGCCTGGGTCTGCCTAGGATAGATTAAATTAGCCTACCCCAGCCTCTGATAGTCTAACGTGGGTTGGATTAGTCTAGCCTAGCTCTGCCTGGGTTAAATTAATTAGACTAGCCACGCCTAGCTCTGCCTGAATTAGATTAGATTCGTCTAGCGTAGCTCTGCCTTAGTTAGATTAGGTATCTAGCCTGTGTTAGATATGCCTAGTGCCACCTGTGTTAGGTTAGATTAGGTTAGCTTACCCTGGGATTAGTTTACCCTGGGATAGATTAGCCTATTTTAGTTTAGCTCTGTGTGGATTAGATTAAATTAGCATAACCAAGCCTGGGTTATAGTAGCCTAGCAGAGCCCTAACTTGAGTTAGATTAACCTAGCATGGGTTGGATTAACCTAGCCTGGCATAGATAAGCCAAGCCTAGCCTAGCCTAGCTGTGCCTGGGTTAAATTTCATTAGCTAGCCGTGCCTAGCTTTGCCTGGTTTAGATTAGCCTAACCTAACCTAGGTCTGTGTGGGTTAGATTACATTGGTCAGGATTAGGATGGCTTGGGGTTATGGTTTAGGGTAAGGTTTAGAGTTTGAGTTAGGATTAGTGTTTAGGGTCAGGATGGGTTAGATTTAGGATTAGGATTAGTGTTAGGGGTTTAGGATTAGTGTTAGGGTTTGGAGTTACAGAATAGAGTAAAGTTAGGGTTACTGTTTGGGTAAGGTTTAGGGTACGGTAGATTTAGGTTTAGGTTAGTGTTACAATATAGTTTTGATTGAGGCTAAAGTCGGGTTAGATTAACCCAGGGTCAAATTAACCCCGGGTCGGATTATCCCGGGTCAGATTATCCCGGGTCAGATTATCCCGGGTCAGATTATCCCGGGTCAGATTATCCCGGGTCAGATTATCCCGGGTCAGATTATCCCGGGTCAGATTATCCCGGGTCAGATTATCCCGGGTCAGATTATCCCGGGTCAGATTATCCCGGGTCAGATTATCCCGGGTCAGCTTAGCCCCGGGTCAGCTTAGCCCCGGGTCAGCTTAGCCCCGGGTCAGCTTAGCCCCGGGTCAGCTTAGCCCCGGGTCAGCTTAGCCCCGGGTCAGCTGGGGTTTAATTATCCTTTCTGAGACGGGGTTTGATTACCCTAGCCTAGGTTAGATGAGACTAACCTTCCAAGCTATGGTTAGACTAGCATAGACTAGTTAGATTATGGGTTAGATTATGTTAGTTTCGATTTACCTAAACTAGTGGAGCCTGGGTTAGATTAGTTTACCCTACTTTAGCCTCTCCTCGGTTATCTTAGCCTAGCCTGGGTTAGATCAGATTACCCCTAACCCTAACCTAGGCTACAGCTCCCTAGGTTAGATTAGATTAAATTAGATTAGTTTAGCCTAGCCTGGGTTAGATGAGCCTAGCTCTGCCTGGGTTAGATTAGATTAGCCTGTTAGTAGCCTGTTAGCCTACCCTGGGTTATATTAGCCTAGCCTATGGCAGCCTAGCATAGATTACATTAGCCTAGCTTACCTCTGTCTAGGTTACATAAGATTAGCCTAGCTGAGCGTGTGTTAGATTAGCCTAGCTTAGCCGGGTTAGATTAACCTAGCTCTGCCTGGGTTAGATTACATAAACCTAGCCTAGCCTGTGTTAGCCTAACCTGACTTAGATTAGCACCAGCTTTCTAGCCTGCTTCTTCGGCTGTGGATGGTTGGGGTTAGAAGGGGTTCGGGTTATGGGTTACGGTAAGGTTTCAAGTTAGGGTTTGGGGTTAGAGTTATGGGATTAGGTTTAGTGTTTAGGGTTAGGATGGGTTAGGTTTAGGATTAGGGTTATTGTTAGAGGTTATAGTTAGGGGTTAGAGTTAAGGGTTTAGGGTTAGGGGTTAGGTAAGAATTAGGGTTACGGTTAGTGTTAGGATAAGGTTTAGGATGGTGTAGATTTAGGTTTAGGTGTTAGGATTAAGGTTAGGTGTTAGCAGTTAGGGTGGGTTACAGTGTTAAGAGTGTTAGAGTGGCAGCAATTAGGGATTGGGGTTAGGGTTAAATTCTAGGGAAAGGGTTATGGCTAAGGGTTAGTGCTAGGGGTTAAGGATAGTGTTAGTTTTAGGGGTTAGTTTCATTGTTAAGGTTAGTGTTAGCGTCAGGTGTTAGGATAAGGATCAGTTACCCGTAGAGTTAGGGTCATCTTTAGGGTTAGTGTCATGGTTAAAGTTAGGGATTAGGTTTAGTGTTAGGGATTAGGGTTAGGTTTAGGTTGGCAGACATGAGGGTTTGGGTGGCAGACCTGAGGGTTAGGGTTAAAGTTTATGATAAGGGTTAGGAGTTAGGGTTAGCATTAGGAGTTAAATTTAGGGGTTAGGATAGATTAGGATTAAGCTTGGGGTTTAAGGGTAGGGTTAGAGTCAGCAATGCAGGTTGCACCGTTGCTAAGCTCGCTGTGTTTCAAGATATCAAGCCTCTGCTTTCCCTCCCGCCTCTTCGGCTGTGGGAGCAGATGCAAAATGTTCGTGCTCTGGTCACTCTGCTGCTGCGCAGCCAAGAGCTACCAGCAAAGACGTTGCATTCAAATGGACTATTAGGTGAGAAAGTGAGAAGCAACAGCATAGTGGGTTCCACTGCAAAGCTCACTATGGGCTGAACACGTCCAGCAGCAGCTTTCTGGCCTGGTTATTCAGCTGTGGGAGTAGAGGGTTACGCTGAGGTTAAAGTTTGGTGGTTAGGGTGAAAGGTTAGGGTTTGGATTAGGGTTAGGGGTTAGGTCTTGTGTAAGTGTTAGTGTTAGGATTAGGGATCGGGGTTAGGGGTTAGAGCTAGTGTAAGGGTTTGGGGTTAGGGTTATTGTTAGTGTTTGAGTTAATGATTAGAGTTACTATTAGGGGTAGGCTAAAGTTTAGTGGTAGTCTTAGGGTGGGTTAGCTTTACCATTAGGGTTAGGTGTTAGGTTTAGGGTCAGGGAGATGTTTTGGTTTAGGGTTAGGATTAGGAAGTTAGCGTTAGTGTTAGGGGTTAAGGTGAGTGTTAGGGGTTAGGGTTACTGTTACACTTAGTTCTCCATTAAAACAGTAAAGTTATCCATTGAAATGCTATATTCCCCAATCAAACTCTATGTTTGCCATTGAAGAGCTAAGTTTGCCATTGAAGCGGTAACTTCACCATTGAAAGGCTACGTTCTGCATTGAAACGCTACGTTCTGTATTCAAACTGTATGTTCTGTTTTGAAACGCTCCATTCTCCATTGAAACACTAAGTTCTCCATTTAGAGATTAAGTTATTCATTAAAACGCTAACTTCTCCAAGCCGACACTAACTTGTCCAAGCCGACACTAACTAAATTCTCCAAGCCGACACTAACTTCTCCAAGCCGACACTAACTAACTTCTCCAAGCTGACACTAACTTCTCCTTTGAGACAGTATATTCTCCAGTTACACATTAATTTCTAAGACATTTAAGTTCTAAATGCACCCAAGTTCTAAAAGCATTTTAAATCGACAAGCCACGTTCGGTGCACAGACAAAAACCCTAAGCCTAGAATTGCCCACACACTCTTGCACACGTCTATATATGCTCACACACATACAAAACACATTCCCCTGCCTCAGGGGCCCAAAGTCCACCTCTGCTTGTCCCTTCTGACGCCTACCCCTCCCTCGCTGAGAATCAATCCACTGGCACCACATTCCCGGGAACATCCTAAATGGTCTGCCTGCCTAAGACCTGTCCCTGCCCCAAGCATTGCTCAAACATAGGTGTTGACAAATTCACCTCGCAGACCAGCCGGGACTGGGAAAAATATCCCCACCCGGGAGAGGGAGAAAAACAATATCCCCCATCTGCGATTTTTTGTTTCTGAACATCTCAAAATCAGAAAAGTAAAAGCTAACACAACCATTCTGAGACTAAGACCACCACTGTAACACTAAGTCGTGCATTCTAAGACTGATGTGTACTCTAAGACTAACACCAGCAGTCTAAGACGAACACCGACATTCTGAGACTAAGATATTCATTTTAAGATGAACAACAGCATTCTAGGACAAAGACGTTCATTTTAAGACTAACACCAGCATTCTAAGACTGACACGCATTTTAAGGTGAAGACCAGATCTCCAAGACTAACAGCGGCATTCTAAGCCTAACACCAGCATTCTAAGGCCAATGCCAGTAACATTTACCTTACATGAACTTAGGAAATTAGTATCATCATTCCTTTCATTTAAATGGATTTATGTACATAAATGACATTTTAAAATTCATCCTTACAAATCCAACACTTGACTACTTACACAAGGCGCTCAACCGGTAGCATGCTTTGTCACATAATGATCATCAGACCTCCTTTTACACACGGCAATGGAGCCTTCCATTTGACACGGACAACTTTCGGGCCTCTAACTGAAATCTTCTACGTGCTGCAAATCACCATCCAGAATAACACGGAGCTCCTCTCAAATCTACAGGTTCTCAACATACTAACCTGCAAACAAAAATACATTTCGATCAATGTCATTACACTATGACCTCTAAACATCCTCCCCTCGCTTGAATTTACTCTATGTCTGCAAAGCAAACTATTTGCACCCAACAGACAACATTCACTGCACGGAAACATAGTTAACCATCACCTACACCCATATATGAGACAGCATTTTAAGGGCTGGCACACCAACTCTCACATATTCTTTCCTAATACAAAACAACACCCACCTGGCCTGGCTTCAGGAATTCTCAGCAACTAAATTGCCTGAAGACTCAAAATGACCATGCCTGAAAACCCTCCACTGACAGCCGCTCAATCACAGGTGGTGAGGAACATCATCTGGCAGACTGGCTGGAAACAGTAAAAAAAGCCACCTGGTGGAGGAAAAAATAAAAATCTCTTGACTGCCATTTTTGTTTCTAAACGTCTAAAGACCTGAAAAGGAAAACTATTTTAAATCTACAACCCACGTCACACGCACAAACACAAGTCCTATGCCTAAAACTGTTCATACACATTTATACGCATCTATATATACTCACACGCGTGCCAAATGCAACAACCTTACGCCTTTCACATGGCCCCAAACTCTGCCTCCTCTCATCCCTGCCATGCCTACCCCTGACTCAGCGGAATACAATCATGTGAACAACCATACCTGGAACATCCTAAAAACCATGCCTGACACTACATCCCTGCACCGATATTTGCTCAAACATAGGCGATGACAATGTGATCGGTGACACAGATCATCAGGGTTAGAGAACTATCCTGTGACTAGGAAAAAAACCCACACGATTTCCGAAGATGAAAAATTCCAGCTGAGAAAAAAACACAGACAAATATAGATCTAGTACTCTGCTGGTTTTCCACACCTTCCTTTCGTTTCTTCGAGCACGTGCACCGCCTGCAAAACCCAACGTTAAGACCTGGTTTTCATCTCACAAAAACTGTAAGACACTCCATCAGTTGCTGCTTCAGTCTGCTAAGCACAGCTCACCTAGTTCAAGACAGCTCCGGGCAAACGAGCTGGCTTTCCTCCTCCCTGCGCACCTCCAAATTCAAACATACACAAAGTCATAAGCCCACCAGCAGAATAAACTGAAACTTCCTTCTGACACCAAAAATTTACCCACCTGGTACCCTAACTCAGCTCAACCCTCCTACACCAGCCTCTCACAGGGGGCTAACCATCTCGCCACCTGCAAGAATAACCTGGCTTTATTAACCGCAAAGCCAACCAAGCTCTATTCTCTGCCTCTAAGTCACAGCCCAGCTCACACCCACACTCAGGTTGACATGCATACACAGACTGACGTTCAGACAGTCGCAGCACAGCCCCTACACCCTCTGCCTCAGACACTAACTCTAGATATACTATCACACCCACTCCCAAGAAGACTCTCTGGCCCTGACTCGTTCATTACAAGCTTACTTAAAAGCTCTTCTGTCCATTCACACAGCTCATCAAGAGTACACAGCTACACTGGCATTATAAAACTGCACCACATACCTTGCACAGTTCAACAATTCCAGGTGAGACAAAACCAGAGAAAAGCAAACAACTCACTATTAATTTCTTAACATGGCAAACTATAGAGATAGGAAAGGATACTTCTCATGCTTCCTTATCTTACCAAGCCCAAGGACCCTGGGAAGACCATCAGCAAACCAGCTCCGAGAATCATCATGGCAGTGCGAGGTGGCAGGCTCAGCCTTAGCGGGCGTCCCCGCGCAGGCAACCTTCACCTGCCTGGCATGAGCTTCTGCCTCCCTCACACAGCACGAGGCTCAGGCTTTCACACTCACAAAAACTGAACACTCATTGCAACGCAGGGGGCCAGCCCACGTTGCAAGAAGCGCCCAACCAAATCTAAAAAGGTCTCCGAGGCTCAGGACTTTCCCAGGCACTTCGAAAGCAGAACTTTCTGGCTAGGAACCAAAGCTGGACACCGCATGAAGCAGCCAAAGCAAAACCCTCTGCGAGAGGCCCATGACAACAAACAGCACCTTTCCCACCCTTGTGTGTTTCACCACAGATCATTACCTATTCTCCCTGACACAGCACCCCAGACTTCAGCCCCACAAAAGGCACCTTTTCATCCTGGCATTTAACTCTGAGGCACTACCTACACTAAAATTGACCGTTCCCCTCCCAGGCACCGCCAAGCGTGTTCTCAGACATTCTGGCTCAAATACTACATTGGAATGCTACAGCTCAAACCCCTTCTTGCCATTCTGTCATCGTCCCCCACCCCCTCGCCTCCTAAAGGACCCCCTCTACTTAGCGGGCATAGTGCCATGCGGCTCCAGGCAACCTCACTGCTCAGCATCTCCACGGCAGATGCCAGGGATGGTGCAGCCGTTGACAAGTTCCCTTCATCATCCAGAAACAAACAAAAAGGGGGAACAGGCTGTGTTGGCCGTCATCTCCACCACCCCAGCCATCCCCAGCCCGGCCTGGCTGTGAGACCCAAACTCCAGGCTCCTCCAAAGCTCCTCAATACTGGGCTCGCCTGCCACCAAAGCCCTTCCGCAGTCTCACCTGGGGCTCCTCCTCCCCTCCGTGCTCTAGGAGTGCAACAAAAGCCAAGGGCCATCGCTCCTGCGAAACTGACCCACCCTGCAAACCTTCTCCTTACCTGCCTGACTCACCTCAAGCACTCCTCCGCCTCCAAAGGTCGAGGGCAAGACCTGCAACACCAAACACCCAATACTAAACGCATTCAACACCTTCTTCTCAACTCTAACCTGCCACATGCATGCACAAACTTCTTACCTCCTCTAAGCCCTCCTCCGTTGGTACCTTCAACACTCACGAGGTACCTGCGGCACCTGAAACACAAAGGGAAACAGACAAAGGCTGAGACATGGTTCGAAGGAACACCCTTCCCTCAGCAAATCCCAACTCCCTCACCCATCACTCTGCTATTCTTCCGCAGCCTTTGCACGGCTTCTTTTCTCTTCTTTCAGCACGTGCACCGCCTGCAAAACACAACGTTAAGACCTGGTTTTCATCTCACAAAAACTGTAAGACACTCCATCAGTTGCTGCTTCAGTCTGCTAAGCACAGCTCACCTAGTTCAAGACAGCTCCGGGCAAACGACCTCGCTTTGCTCCTCCCTGCGCACCTCCAAATTCAAAACACACACAAAGTCATAAGCCCACCAGCACAATAAACTGAAACTTCCTTCTGAACACCACAAATTTACCCACCTGGTACCCTAACTCAGCTCAACCCTCCTACACCAGCCTCTCACATGGGGCTAACCATCTCGCCACCTGCAAGAATAACCTGGCTTTATTAACCGCAAAGCCAACCAAAAGCTTATTCTGCCTCTAAGTCACAGCCCAAGCTCACACCCACACTCAGGTTGACATGCATACACAGACTGACGTTCAGACAGTCGCAGCACAGCCCCTACACCCTCTGCCTCAGACACTAACTCTAGATATACTATCACACCCACTCCCAAGAAGACTCTCTGGCCCTGACTCATTCATTACAAGCTTATTCTAAGAGCTCTTCTGTCCATTCACACAGCTCATCAAGAGTACACAGCTACACTGTCATTATAAAACTGCACCACATACCTTGCACAGTTCAACAATTCCAGGTGAGACAAAACCAGAGACAAGCAAACAACTCACTATTAATTTCTTAACATGGCAAACTATAGAGATAGGAAAGGATACTTCTCATACTTCCTTATCTTACCAAGCCCAAGGACCCTGGGAAGACCATCAGCAAACCAGCTCCGAGAATCATCATGGCAGTGCGAGGTGGCAGGCTCAGCCTTAGCGGGCGTCCCCGTGCAGGCAACCTTCACCTGCCTGGCATGAGCTTCTGCCTCCCTCACACAGCATGAGGCTCAGGCTTTCACACTCACAAAAACTGAACACTCATTGCAACGCAGGGGGCCAGCCCACGTTGCAAGAAGCGCCCAACCAAATCTAAGAAGGTCTCCAAGGCTCAGGACTTTCCCAGGCACTTCGAAAGCAGAACTTTCTGGCTAGGAACCAAAGCTGGACACCGCATGAAGCAGCCAAAGCAAAACCCTCTGCGAGAGGCCCATGACAACAAACAGCACCTTTCCCCGCCCTTGTGTGTTTCACCACAGATCATTACCTATTCTCCCTGACACAGCACCCCAGACTTCAGCCCCACAAAAGGCACCTTTTCATCCTGGCATTTAACTCTGAGGCACTACCTACACTAAAATTGACCATTCCCCTCCCAGGCACCACCAAGCGTGTTCTCAGACATTCTGGCTCAAATACTACATTGGAATGCTACAGCTCAAACCCCTTCTTGCCATTCTGTCATCAGCCTCCACCCCCTCGCCTCCTAAGGGACCCCCTCTACTTAGCGGGCATAGTGCCATGCGGCTCCAGGCAACCTCACTGCTCAGAATCTCCACGGCAGATGCCAGGGATGGTGCAGCCGTTGACAAGTTCCCTTCATCATCTGCCAGAAACAAACAAAAAAAGGGGGAACAGGCTGTGTTGGCCGTCATCTCCACCACCCCAGCCATCCCCAGCCCGGCCTGGTCCTTACCAACTCTCAGGCTCCTCCAAAGCTCCTCAATACTGGGCTCGCCTGCCACCAAAGCCCTTCCGCAGTCTCACCTGGGGCTCCTCCTCCCCTCCGTGCTCTTGGAGTGCAACAAAAGCCAAGGACCATCGCTCCTGCGAAACTGACCCACCCCGCAAACCTTCTCCTTACCTGCCTGACTCACCTCAAGCACTCCTCCGCCTCCAAAGGTCGAGGGCAAGACCTGCAACACCAAACACCCAATACTAAACGCATTCAACACCTT
>NW_026902107.1:1017500-1217371 GCF_033783945.1 Neopsephotus bourkii | reverse complement strand
AAGGCTGAGCCTCAAAAATAAAACGCTCGCTCTCTGCAAAGAGATCTTTGCCAGCTCTAATAAATTAGAATATATTTGTGTGTGTTAGTGCCTGTGGTGGCTCAGGATAATGAGAGCAGGTTGTGTCTGGGAACGGAGGGGAAGGAGGCACCACCCCTGCTCCGCGCATTCCTTCGGGCCCCAGTTTGTCCCCATTACCCTCCTGTACCCCCCAAGCCCGCATAGTCCAAGCCTGGCAGCTGACCCTGTCACAGCCAGTAATAACCCATAAATCATTCCCTGCCTTGCACAACGTGTCTGTATGGTGTTACAGCCCCCTGTGCCCTCGCTGCCAGCCCCGTGCTGAGATGGGCTCTGCACTCCACTGGGGATGCTCTGCCCCGACCCTGATGCAGCTCTGCCCTCAGCACCCTTAGGGACATGGGTTAGTGGTGGCTTTGGCAGTGCTGGGGTAAAGGTTGGACTTGATGGTGTTCAAGGTCTTTTCCAACCTGGTTGATTCTAGGATTCCTACATTGATTCTCAATTCCCAACCTGCTTGATTCTAGGATTCCTACATTGATTCTCAATTCCCAACCTGCTTGATTCTAGGATTCCTACATTGATTCTCAATTCCCAACCTGCTTGATTCTAGGATTCCTACATTGATTCTCGATTCCCAACCTGCTTGATTCTAGGATTCCTTCATTGATTCTCAATTCCCAACCTGCTTGATTCTAGGATTCCTACATTGATTCTCAATTCCCAACCTGCTTGATTCTAGGATTCCTTCATTGATTCTCAATTCCCAACCTGCTTGATTCTAGAATTCCCTAGGATTCCAGGCAAAGCTCCCTGTGCTGCCCTCGCTCCAGCCCTGGGGGTTCCAGCCCTGTGGTCCCTAACACTATGGAGCTCCTCCAGGCACTGTGAGGCTCATGGAGCAGCCCTCACTGCCACTCCATCTCCATGGAGCAATCCCAGGGATGTCCCAGGGAGGAGGTGGGAATGCGGCACATCCCCTACCCGCAGCCTGCCAGGTAACCTCCATCCGGAGCAGACAACATCCAACTGCTCCAGGATGAAGCTCTTGGTTCCCCCCTGAGCCCAGAGCCTGCCCCTGCACCAAGCCTGTAACTCCTGCCTCTGCCACTGCAAGAGCCTTGGGACCTTGGGTGAATCACTCCCGCTTTCACAGCCCCCGTTTCATCAACCGTGTCATTAGGCTAATGATAATTAATGCCTGCAAAGGGCTTTATGCTCTTCAGCTGGAAGGTGATAGTGAAGGGTAAATTATTGTTATTACCATAAACACAGGGTACCTACCACTTACCATGGGTGGGACCTGCTTTTTGACTTGCCTCAGCTCTTCTTGGATTAGGACCAGGGTCAGGTGTGAGCTTCACCTCCTCCATGGTTTCCAAGTGAACCTGGTTTGAGCCCATGGCTGGGCTCTGGTCCTTTTTCATGCAAACACTCAAAAATAAGGGGTGAGCTCATTTCGTAGAACCACAGAATGGTTTGGGTTGGAAAGGGCCTTGAAGGTCATTCAATGGAAGCGCTGCAGCACTGCTGGGGTAGGATGCAAGAGCTTCCTCTACTGTCTCCATGCCCATTCTCCAAGGGGATAATCACCTTCCTCTCACTGGCTTTGACATCTACCCCTTTAGTGGTGAAACCAGCTGGGCTGCATCGCATCATTAGTACACAAACACGTGTGTGCATGGATGTGTGCGCCCTGAGAACACGCATGTGCTAGGAAATGCTGTGTGTGTTCCCTGCAGGGATGCAGAGGGCAGCCCACACCACGTGTGACCCAGCACAGCCTGGACCTGTGGCCACCCAGTGTCCCCATGTGCATCTCACAGCCAGACAGGACAGCAGCTACTGATAGGATGTGAGCAAACCCTTCAGCCCCGGGCAGCATCCCACGTCACACAGTGCAATTCCTGTGTCCCAGATCTTCCTGACCCCTTTCCCCATCGTGGCCGTGCATCCCAACACCCTTCCCATCGCTGTCACACTTCTTCTTACTTTCTTTTTCAACTTGTTTGTGGCTTAAATTTGGTTGGTCACTTGATTGACTTCATGATTGACTTCTTTTCAAGCTTTTATTCCCTATGGACAGCCTCAGTTTTCATTAAAAATCTTTCATCAGAATGAGCCAAAATTGTCAAAGTCTGTTTCTGGGTTGTTTTTTTTTTTTTTTGTTTTGTTGTTGTTTTTTTTTTTTTGATTAAAAGCTGAAATCTGCAGTGGGGAAACAAAACAATGAAAATAAAATGAGATGTTTCCCTCCATCCCTTCCAACCCTTCCTCCCCTTTTGTATCAACATCCCTTTTACTGTTGCTGATCTATGGGACCGCCTGCTGCTCGCAATGGGACAGGCAGAGAGGCACTGGGCGAGCGCAGCCACGGCTTTGCCCAGCCAAGTCTCACCAAGGATGGAGATGCCTGTGTCAATGTGAGCCCCCTCAGAGCTGCAGCAGCCCTTCCCTTGTACCCAGCCTGAACCCTCAAGGGTGCCCAGAGAAGCTGTGGCTGCCCCATCCCTGGCAGTGTCCAAGGCCAGGTTGGACACAGGGGCTCAGAGGGATGCCCTGCAGCAGGGCCACTGTCCTTGCACCCTCCTGCCTCTTGACCAGGGCTCCTGCTCTTGGTTCATGCCATCTAAATCGTTACTATGAAATGTAATGATGTCTCCTCCTTCCCCTTCTCATCCCAGTTCCTCTCTCTCAATCCCTAAGTGATTTCTTCCATCCCATGCTAATGTTTTTGGAGGAAATGGGTTATCTTCCCTATCTTTCCATATGTGCAAAATCGCAGCTCCTACCCCCCTGGCTCAGCGCTGCATACTAATAGGGAGGAGGCTAAGACTGAAACGTATCAAAATGCAAGAACTCAGCTTTGCTTTTGCATCCTCAAAAGCCTTATTTTGCTGTTTGGGCCAAACATATTGTGCATTTTCTGTAACAATGAACTTATCACACTTGGGATGATAAACTGCGAAGGCGCTTTCCACAGCAGGCTGACATCCTGCAGATTGACTTCAGCTCGCAAATACTTTAGGATACACGTATTTTGTTCCATGGCTTTTCTGACCAGGGGAGTATCCCGCCTGCAGCCTGGCTCTGTGTGAGTACAGCAGCTGAGCCCCAGGCCACGGCACCTCTCACTGCTCCTCTGTGCTCCCTGGGCAAGGCCAGGGCATGCGTTACCCTGCATAGGACCCATGGAGAAGCACTGCAAAATGGTTATTGAGCCACCCTAAGGTAAGTCCAGTCCCCAGCCCAAGGTCACAAGGGCTTTTCAGCCCAGGACATCCCACCCAGCCTGTGCAGCATACACTGAAGTGCACTGCAGGAGTCATCCCTGTCTTGAGCACTGTTCCTCAGGTTCAAATCAGCAGGAGCAACAAGAGAGCATCTGGAAAGCTGAGCCAGGCAGATAGGATCATAGGGGTTAGATGGGAGCTTAAATCTCCTCCAGCTCCAACCCCTGCCACGGGCAGGGACCCCTTCCACTGGAGTAGCTTGCTCCAAGCCCCTGTGTTCAACCTGGCCTTGAGCACTGCCAGGGATGGGGCAGCCACAGCTTCTCTGGGCACCCTGTGCCAGCGCCTCAGCACCCTCACAGGGAAGAGCTTCTGCCTAAGAGTCCCCCCTCAGGCAGGTTCAAGCCCTTCCCCTTGGCCTGTTGCTCTCCAGGTGTCTTGTAGGCAAAGATAACCCTGGAGCTTGGCTCTCTTGCTAAGCAACATGAGACAAGAAGTCTCATCCAGCTAATGTCCCACCACAGTTAAGCCACCACTGCACAGTCCCAAGCTAAGCGATTACATCTATAGCATTTCCCTGTGTTACAATCAACGAGGGCAGCAAGCACATCCCGTTTTATCCCATGCTGGCCAGCTACATCCCAAAGCCTCTGCATCTCCCTGACTGAACCTCAGTCTCCCCAGTCCCCTTTTGCACCCCCTTGGTTGCACGTTTGTCCTGACACCAGGGATCCTGCATCCCCTGCATCCACCATATCCCCACCAGGCAGTGAACAACCACCAGTCTCCAAGCACCATGAGCAGAAATACGCTTAAAAACACACCAGATTGATTAAAAAACTATTTTCCTTCTTCCCACATCCTGGCCAAAGCTGGACGGATGCTGCGCGGGGATAAATCCTCAGGATGCAACAAGCCCCAGCAGCTTGCCAGCCGGTCCCTTTAAGCACATTTGGTGGCATGGGGAAATAACCAGCATATAAAGCTCTCTGGAGTTAATTCCTGGGAAACACGAGTGCCACGCCGTGGTGAGCATCCGGCAAGCCAAGGGCTCACCCCATGGACCGCCTGCAGTCATCCCAGCCCGCAGGGCAAGAGCAAGGGCCGCTGGAAGCTGTGCTGTGCACATCACCTCCATCCTTCACCTTCAGAAGTGAAACGTGCAGAAAATGAGAGCAGAAATGCCTCTGCTGACAGGTCTGAATGAAGAGATTCCAGCTTTTTATAAACAGCCTTTGGATTTTCTGAAAGTTACAGTGCCCGGCATCATTTGTATGCAGGATGTATTCTAGCTCAAAGGTACCAGAACTAATGCTGTCCTGTTAATGAACTGAGTGAGTAATAGCCATGGGTATAGAAAGCTTATGTCTGAAACTAATCCTAGTTAATGAATCTATTGTTACAGGTATTAAATGGTGACAGGGGGTTTCATCCATCAGCCCTCCATTAATCACAGCGTCCCCGCCTATGCTTATTATTTAGAAGCCAGCAAAGGGATCTTAATGATATTAGTAATAGAGCGGTTGTGGTACGTGACCTAGGACGAGCTGGGGATTTAAGGTGATAAGTGTCTGATCACATAAGGCATTTTAGAGGTGATGCGAGCCGCTCTGCTCCCCATGGCACGTTATCTGGTCTCTGCCAGCTTGCTCTGCTCAACCAACACGGGGCTCTCTGAGCATCACAGAGCCATGGTGGCCGTGCTGGGAGCCTCACCTCATCCGCTGCAGGCTACGAGGAAACCCAGTGTGTCTGCTAAGACAGGCACTGGGAGCCCAAGAAGGCAGCGTAGGGCCCGAGCATGCCCACAGGGTGCAGGGGATGAACGTGCCTGCACAAGTAGCCAGGTGCGAGCCCACGTGCATGAGCACAAATACCCACACACCCACACAGCCTTGGAGCAAATGACTCAAAGGTTTCTCTGGAAAGACGTGAGGAGCATCTGATGTTCTGCGCTAATTCTCCATCTGGACGCGCTCGGCGCGTGCGTTGGGACGGGATCCATTGCATCGTGGTCTCCTCAAGGCAGGGATGTTTCAGTCCAGCCAAGGGACACCATCACCTCCAGGTAAAGCAGGCTCTGAGAGGCCAAGGGGGTGTCTAAGGTAAAGCAAGGCACCACCATCAGGGATGGTCCTTGGATGCGTGGTTGGTTCTGGTTCTGCTCTAGGTTGCTGATGGTGGCAATTAGTCCTGGCTCTGCTTGTTTTGACTCCAAGCAGATGAGGCTGCATTTCATGAGGGCTCTCGATGGATGGGTAAGTTTGGGAGCGGGTCTTGCTCTGGTGGGTTAAATACTTCCTTCCCATTCATCTCCTTAAGACTACTGTGCCCTGAAGATGACTTCACCTGAAGGTTACCGCAGTGGCCCTGGTTAGGGACATACCCAGAGCTGCTGCAGCAAGGCTGGCTGGCCACCATGGCAGCAGCAGGGCCAGCAGGTCACCCACGGGCTGGGGGTAAACCCCTTCCTCACTCACATTGGATCAAAAAGCAGAGGGGAATACTCACCACATGCCACTGTGAGGAGCCCTGGGGGAGCTGCGCTGTCAGGACATCGGAGACCACTCAGGTGATGGGAGGTCAACCTACGTGGTGCAGGAGCCCTGGACATGTGGAAATCAGCAACCTTCCCCTCCTCTATGGGAAGCCAGGAGCTCAGATGGACACTGAGATCCTTTGCAAAAGAGGGGTGCTGAGGACTGGTGACTACTGTGGGAGACCTGTGTGGTACCCAGAGCTGAGCTGTGGTAAACGCTGTGTGTTCAACCGTAGCTGGGCATCCTCAGAGTTTCCTTCCACCATGCCCATTTCACAGGGTCATCCTGTGGTTCCTTGGCACCAACATGCTGGGCATGGACCAGTTCCAGAGACCAGCAGGGTTCCCCAGCTCTTTTCTATTCTGTTTAGGACCCAGAGCCCTAAATTTCCAAGAGAAACCAAGCCAGATGATCTGCCTCTTGGTTGTATTTTTAGGTTAATAACAGATGTGTAAATACATACATCTCATCTTCACAGGTATTCAGATCCAGGAGCTTACCACTTGCCAGTGATCAAACAAGCCCAGCCCTAACCCAATGAGCTGAGTGTAAACCCAGCTCTAACCTCACACCCTGCCTTGCCAGCTACACAAAACCCACCCCATTGCTCTGCTGGTCACACAACGCAGCCCCAAGGGGCTGGAACCCATCAGCCAGGCTTTGGAGCCCACTGCTCCTCCATCAGCTCCCTGCATCCTGCTCTTGCTCTGCTGCCCGGGTGGAGGTTGCAGAGCTGCCCAGAAGCAGGAGCTGAGCGCTCACCCCAACCACGTTCTGGGGGCTGTGCTTTCTTGCATCCTCAGTTTCCAGCCTGCTGCAGAGGGAGAAGATGAATGATGGCTCAAAGGGATGCAGTGCCACGGTCAGGCCTCCAAAACACAGGAGGCTGCCTAGAAATCTCTTTGTAAAAGGGCGAGAAACGTGGTGCCTTCTCTTTGTGCGTACTCAGTTTTCTTCCCCATCAAAGAAGAAGGAAACTGCCTTTATCCAGCAAGGGGAGCTGAGATCCTCCCATCACCTGCTTCCGAGAGCTGAGGCTTCCAACAGAGTCCTCAGGGCTGCAGGGCCTGGCAAGCAAAGCTGAGCCCTGGCCAAGCCTGGCCAGTAAAGAGAAGCAGGGCTCAGGCTCCCCATGCTGGGTTGGTACCTGGTCTCTGGTAGTGGCACCGCACCAGGCCAGCAGCCAGCAGAGGAGGGATAAAGAAGAGGAGAGATAATGATTAGTGATTGAAACTGATTGCATGAAAGAAGGACAGATGTTTCTGCTTGTGCTTGTGCGCCTGAGGCTACGGAGCCATGCAAGGGACCGGGGAAAACTCCTCCTCAGCCTGGGAATGCTGTGGCACTGAGCTGCATCCAAACGAGGACTGAAATCCACACACGCTTTCCCTTTGACCAGGACCCGGTTAGAATGCCTGTCTCCTCATTTCCCCCATGCAGGTAGGGGATGTTTGTGTAGGCACCCTCTGCCATGGGCCATGAGGTGCTGCACAGGTCCCCCAGCTTCACTCCATACCCCCAGACATGCAGCCATCCCAGTGATGCAGTAGGAGATGATGGGACTGGAGGCAACCAGGGCTGGCAAATCAGGTGGGGAGGGGGGCAGGAATTTTGAGCATAGCATCATATAAAGGCACAGGGAAAGCTCCTGGCCATCCTACAGCAAAACAGGGCTGTCTATGGGAGCAGGAGCATTTACCCATCATCATTGTACCACTCAGCATGGGGGATCTGCTGGTGGGGCAGAGCCAGCTGGGGTCCCTAACAAGCAAAGTGGCTGTGGAGAGGGCACAGAACCCCTGTGGTGTGGGCTGCAGTGCATGGTTAATGCTATAAAATATGCAAATAGAGGTTTGTCTTAGCGATGTTATTGATGGTGGGGATGTGCTTTTGGCACCAGCTCAAACAGCTTCAGTGCCAAGGCAGGATGGAGCTGGAGATGCATTAAGGGAGATGAGAAGGGGTCTTGTCCCACCATGGGAAGGATCAGTCCTTCCAGTGTTCCTTGGAATGACCTGAGCTCCTCCCGTGGGAGCCAACAGAGGGACCATCCAGACTCGGATCTGCATCAATGTCGCTTGAAGTAAATGTTGGAGCATCTTAAAGGGAGGTTTTGAGGAAGGCACATTGGAAGCAGTGGGGCTCGGAGGGGTGCGGGCCTCCCTTCAAGAGGAATGAAAGGGAGGTTAAATGAGCAAAGGGTGCAGTGGATGGGAGAGGAAGCTCAGCCCTGGAGGTGCCAAGCAGGGGATCCTGAGGTGACCCCCCCCAGAATCACATCACGGTGGCCCCGGGGCGCGCACCCATCCCCGTGGGGTGCCGCATCCATCCCTGGAGCTCCTTCCCCATGGCGGGCTGCGGGCTGGAGCCCACCGCATCCACGATCGCCCACCGCCCTCTGCTGGGAACGGGACGCTCCCGCTGCCGGGAGACACCGGTTGCCACGGAAACGGGATGTTCCGCTCCTCGGCGCCGATCCGGGGATGCCTCCGGCTGCCCGAGCCCCGGGAGGGGGGAGAGGGATTGCGGAGCTCCCACCGGGTCCCCGTGTCCCGGACACCAGGGGTGGTGCTGGAGGTGTGAGGAGGGCGCACTGAGGGGGGGAAGAGGGCAGGGGTGCCGTCACCCACCCCACGGTGACCCCCCCATCTCAACACCTCCACAAACGCTCTGGAGCACAACCCCCAGTCCCCTGCCCCGCACTGCATAGGGGGAGGTCAAACGCTCACTTCTTCGTTTTGGGGAAAAGCCCCGACCTTCAGGACTCCTCCTCCTCACCCTGCACTGGAGCACGGACAGGACAGCCCATCACCAGCCTCTCAGTGCAGTGCCCCACACAGCAGGCAGGAAGGTGAAGCACTGCTGTCCACCTCCCTCCCATCTCACCCCCAGCTCGTAGCCCTCACACAGGTGAGGATGCCTGGCCTAGTCCTGCCTTACAGCTCCACTCCAGGTCCTGCTGCAGAGACACGAACTGTGCAGGGGTTCACCTCATCCCACTACATCTCCCTGCAGCAACACCGCAAGGAGAGCTGCGGGTGCCATCCCCATGCATTTCCTGGGTACCATTCACGGCTGGAAGGAGCCTCTGGAGATGCTCTGCCCCAAGCCCTGCTCAGAGCATCCCTATGTGTGTGTGTGTGACCAAGTGCACGCCTGTGCCATGCTGTGTGTTCGTGTGCGCGTCTCTCCCCCTGCAGCTCCCTGCCTGGGATTACAGCTCCCAGCACAGCGCAGGAGGGCAGAGATGCTCTGTAGAGAGCTGCAACTCAGCCATCAGCGCTGCCTCTCACAGCGCATGAAAGGCAGCGGCTCAACAGCAACCAAAGCCCAGCTCAGGGAGACCAACGTCGTTCTACACCCCTCAGTGTGATGCTCCCAGCTCTCCTGGGCGCTGGGGTTTGAAGGCTGCTGCTCTGCTGGGGACTGTGAGCATCTGAGAGCATCAGTGAGCCTGGAAGGGCTGGATTGGGGCCGGGAGTGCTGCAGACCCTGCACTGTGAGGGGAGCAGCACTGAGTGAGCACTGACCTGAGGGGCTCATGTGGGAAGGGAGAGCAGCAGGGGCTCGGCCCCAGCACTGCCCCATCACACTGCCTCATCGCACTGCCCCATCACACTGCCCCATCACACTGCCCCATCGCACTGCCCCATCACACTGTCCCATCACACTGCCCCATCCCACTGCCCATCACACTGCCCCATCACTGCCCCATCGCACTGCCCCATCACACTGTCCCATCACACTGCCCCATCCCACTGCCCATCACACTGCCCCATCAGTGCCCCATCGCACTGCCCCATCACACTGCCCCATCGCACTGCCCCATCGCACTGCCCCATCACACTGCCCCATCACACTGCCTCATCGCACTGCCCCATCACACTGCCCCATCACACTGCCCATCACACTGCCCCATCACACTGCCCCATCACACTGTCCCATCACACTGCCCCATCCCACTGCCCCATCACACTGCCCCATCACACTGCCCCATCCCACTGCCCCATCACACTGCTCCATCACTGGCCCATCCCACTGCCCCATCACACCGTCCCATCACTGCCCCATCACACTGCCCCATCGCACTGCCCCATCGCACTGCCCCATCACACTGCCCCATCACTGCCCCATCGCACTGCCCCATCACACTGCCCCATCACACTGTCCCATCACACTGCCCCATCCCACTGCCCCATCACACTGCCCCATCACACTGGCACAGAAGAGGACATGGGTCACCCTGGGAGGACAACTGAGCCCTGAGATGTGTGTGGGGCTGTGCCAAGTCTGATCCCTGAGGGTCTGGTGCCCTCGCTGCCCCCTTTGCAAAGCTGCCTTGGCTGCTCTCACCATACACCAGGATACCTGTGGCATGGTGCAGCCTTCTCCTTGTGCTCTGCAGCACAGTGCCCGAGCACAGTTCTCCTTCCCAATCCTACAGCAAGCAAGGCCATACTCACAGCGACTGCACAAGACCATGCACAGCCCCAGCATCTCCCACCCATGGCATCCCCCAGCCCCAGCAAACACCCAACCATCCACCAGCTCCTGCTCCAACCTCCTCCCAGGGCCAGAACTCCCACCACAAAGCAAAGGGAAGCTGCTGACAGTGGTTTAAGCACAGCCAAAACCTTTCTTCAGGATGTTTGGGGTTTGGGAAAGCACCGCTCAGCTTCTGTCCTGCTGTAACTTGGTGTTCCTGACGCCTCTCAAAAACCCTCTTGTTCTTTCATCACTGGAGGATAATATTTCCCCTCTCACACTGAAATGAGATCCTGGTGTTGCTGCCAGCAAGGCTTTTCAATAACTTGCTTATGTTCCTGGATGGAATTGCCTGGCAGACTTACAGCCCCTGAGCACAGGGGGCGAGGGGGTGCGGGAAGAGACCCATTCATCTCCTGCAGCAGACCCAAGGTTCTTCTTGGCTGCGTGGTGGGAGCCTGGACTAGCGAAGGGCAGAGGAGATCAGAGGGTGAGCATGAAGATGGAACAGCCTCAGTCCAGCACCGCAGGGATGAAGGAGCTCTGGAGCAGGTCCAGCAGCATGCAGCTCCTTAATGCACACCAGCACATTGGGGCAGAGCCCAGACCCTTCCCCAGCAGCTCATGATGGGGACCTGAGCTGTGTCCCAGCCTGGAGGGCTCTGACAGGGGACCAGGGGCACCAGTGAGTGGGGACAGCAGCATCCCTGCCTCAGTGGTCCCCTGCAGCAGAGCAAGCCCTCTGAAGTGCTGCAGTGCCAGAGATGGGGTTTAGTTTCTGGGCTCCCTCACCTCAGTTTTCCCACTCCATGGCATGGTGAGCATTCCACCTGGAAGTCCTGATGGTCCCAGCTGCTGAGCATCCTCCCAGGTTGCCAAGGCACCCCGCGGAGCGGGCCAGCATGGGGATGCTGACGGCTCGCCAAGCAGGCAGCAAGGAGCCGACCATTCCTGCCAGCCTGGTGGTCCATCTGGCAAGCTGCGGAGCCGTTTGGCAACCCCCTTCTCTGCAGCAAACTGCGTGGCAAGCTGCTGAGGATGCAGCGAGCCTGGAAGCCACCAGTGCCCATCTGCCAGCCTGGCGAGCGCTGGGCACCAGAGGAGCCCCAGCTCCCAGTGCCAGTGGGGTGAGAGGCAGGGAGAGCATCCCACAGGTCACTGCCAGGAGCCTCAGCAAGCTCGGAGGGGCTGGAGAGCCCCAAATGCTGCCTCTTTTGCCCATCAGGAAATCACAGCTCTCCAAGCTGCAATAGTGATGCTACCCTTGAACCACATCTCCATCCGGGCTGTTCCAGCTCTGTACCAAATGGCTGGTGCCATCTCATGGGATCATGGCCATACACCATCTCCTGAGGCTCTGGATGGCCCTGCCTGCACCTTCCTGAACCCTCTCCCTGGGCACGTCACCCATGCCACCTGCCCATCCCGGTGCTTAATGCCACAACTCCCTTGATTTCCCATCTCAAAGCCTGGTGACCCATCCAAACCATGAGCTTAAGTATCAGAGCTTGGTGCTGGAGCTCCTGGGTTCATCAAGCCCCCATCATCACAGCCTCCACGAGGGCCACATTGGTGCTGATCTCCAGCATCTCCCCATGGACTCTTCCAGCTGCAGGGCTGAACATTTCTGAAGGCACAAGAAGTTGTTCATAAACAATGGGGAAATCATCTCCATCTCCTCACATCCTCCAGAGCATCGTGGGGATTTTCCTTTGGTGTTTCCAAGACAGCTCATCCTCTGGCACAGGCAGCACATGGGAATCTCAGCTGGATGTTTCAATTACCAGCATCTTTACAACTGGCTGTAAGGGGTCCCCTGGTGTTGGCTGCAGCAGTTGCTGGACCTCCTGAAGGCTTTCTAATAAGCATCAGGATGGTAACAGATCTAATAACAGATCCTGCAAGCTTCCCACGTATGATTAACCTGGAATAGGAGCGTGCTCCTCTGGGAGTGGAGGTGCTGGTTGGCTCAGTGCAGTGCTGCCCATGAGCGATCCCTATGGATGAAGATGGGGCTTGGACCAGTGTGTCCGATGCTGACGGCATCACTGCTGACCTCCTCCCAGCACATCACCTCCTAACCCAGGCTCAAACCAGCCCCAGTTCTGCTGCTCCTGTTCAAGGGAGCCTTTCAGTGACCTCAAAGAAAGTTGCAGGGTTGGGGCTTGTAACTTCTGGTTCCAGCTACTGCACAATCCAGCTGCCCCATCCCCATTGCCAGCTTAGTCAGGAATCCACCATCCAGGGAACAGAGCATCCCAGGGAACAGAGCATCCCAGAGGACAGAGCATCCCAGGGAACAGCATCCCAGGGAACAGAGCATCCCAGGGAACAGCATCCCAGGGAACAGAGCATCCCAGGGAACAGAGCATCCCAGGGAACACAGCATCCCAGGGAACAGCATCCCAGGGCATCAGGCAGGAGACCTGGGAGCACTGCAGAGCATTGGGCCCTGCTCATCTCAATTCCCTGCAGTGTCTGCCCTGTCCCTTCTGCTTGAGGGAGGATGCTGCTCAGCCTGGGCACTGCAGTGGGACTGGGAGGTGAAGCATCCTCACACCTTAGGACCAGGCAACCAGATGATGGAATCACACAATGGTTTGGGCTGGAAGGGACCTTAAAGCTCCTCCAGCTCCAACCCCTGCCACGGGCAGGGACCCCTTCCACTGGAGCAGCTTGCTCCAAGCCCCTGTGTCCAACCTGGCCTTGAGCACTGCCAGGGATGGGGCAGCCACAGCTTCTCTGGGCACCCTGTGCCAGCGCCTCAGCACCCTCACAGGGAAGAGCTTCTGCCTAAGAGCTCAGCTCAGTCTCCCCTCGGGCAGGTTCAAGCCATTCCCCTTGGCCTGTCCCTACAGGCCCTTGTCCCAAGCCCCTCTCCAGGTTTCCTGCAGCCCCTTTAGGCACTGGAGCTGCTGCAAGATCTCCCCTTCAGGAGCCTTCCTCTCTCAGCCTGGCTCCTCAATGTGCCACAGAAGCATGGAA
This sequence comes from Neopsephotus bourkii, assembly GCF_033783945.1. Lineage (NCBI taxonomy): Eukaryota > Metazoa > Chordata > Aves > Psittaciformes > Psittacidae > Neopsephotus > Neopsephotus bourkii. The sequence goes on along the minus strand of NW_026902107.1, from coordinate 1,204,107 downwards.
AGAGCCTGTGCTGAGCAGTAAGGACAAAGCTGGCTCGGTGGCGAGTCCTTCCCCTGCCTGGTTTTGAAAGAGCACACATTGCAAGCTATTTATGTTTCTGATCAGCTCTTGGAAGCTGCGTCCCTTTCTACCTCCAAGAGCCTGAATCCCTGCCCGTGCTTCTTGTGCTTTCAGCTGCCTGTAGAAACGCCTGTGCTGGGGAAGGCAGAGCGTTCCCCCTGGTAGCAGGAACCACTCTCCAACAGTCACTGTTCATTCATGCCATGACCAAAGTGTGTCATTTGGAGATGTTTCACCTTGGCAGTGCAGGAGCTCGCCTCTCCCTTACTCCATGCAGGAGCCTCCTGGCAAAGGTCTGGCAGGATTTATTGCCCCCTACAAAGGGGCAGTAGGTGGATGTTTGCTGTTATTAGGGGCTGTGTTTCTCTTCTACAGCAACCTGAAGCTTTTACCCCTCCAGCAGGTTGCTGCTGCCATCCTGAGCTAAGGCCTAGCAGGGCAGGAAGAGCTCAGCTTGGGCTCACACAGTTCCAGCTTCATCCCTCCCATTCAGGGATGGATGCCCTTGGAGGGCAGAAGCACAGCAGAGAGGATCACACTGGTCCAGGTACTCGGATATGGGGACAGCTGCCCTGGGCAGCCTGTTCCAATGCCTGAGCACCCTCTGGGGCAGGAATTGTTCCTCAGCTCCATCTAAACCTGCCCTGGTGCAGCTTGAGGCCGGTTCCTCTTGTCCCATCCCTTGTTCCTTGGGAGCAGAGCCCAGCCCTTCCTGGCTCCATCCTCCTGTCAGGCAGTTGGAGGCAGCCATCAGGTCCCCCATGAGCCTTCTCTGCTCCAGTCTGAACCCCCCTGGTCCCTCACCGTTCCCCACCAGCCGTGTCCATGGCTCTGCCCAGCACACACTGTGCAGAAGCAGCTCCAGGTTCCAGAGGGACTCGAGGAATCCGCTCCCGACGTCAGGAGTGTCCTGAGCATTCCATAAACCCGCCCGGCTCTGGTTAACAGGGAGCTGGAGCCCCGCACTGACGTTCTCCAGCAGTGACTCAGAGCCACGAGGGAGCCTTTCCATTACCTAACAGATGTGCCTGGCCCCGAAAGCAAAGGAACAGCCCAAGCCCAGGCGAGGTACCAGGAAGCTCATCATTGGTTCCCCTGTAGCATCCCGCACACTCCATCCCGCTCCTTCCCAGTGCCTGTGCCTCCAGCTCCACAGCACAGCAGGAACTCAGGCAGTGGAACTTTAAGAGGCAGGAAAGGAATCAACCTGCTGTGGTTAAGTTTGAAATCCGGCTGTGCTGAGTCAGTGTTGGAGCGGGGTTTAGCACAGTCCCAGCTGGGTGTGTTAGAGCATCCTCTCAGATGGAGGATACAGATGGGGATGCGGGGATGGTCACAAGAGACCTGCTGCTTTTACCAGGGCTTCACAATTGTCTGCTTAGGTTGAAAAATACCCCCAACTCCAGCAGAGCTGCATCTCCAACCAGCTCTAAGGAACAAAGATCTCCCTGGCCTTGCAGAGGGCTCTTCTCTCTGCTGCCCTGGTTTTCCCAAGGGAGGTTCATGGATTGCAGCGCTTTGCCCCAAGTCCCCAGCGTTGACCCCAGAGATGCTCAAGCTGAGGACAAGCACAAGGGGACCAAAAACCTGAAGCTGGAGTGGGAGTGATAGGAAGAGCCAACCTTTCAGCACCCAGGCACAGCACAGCCCTTGGTGGGCAGGCTGGGATCCACTGGTACAAACCTATATAAACCCTGGAAGATGAGGAAATGTCTTCTGCAAGTCTCCTAAGCAAGTTGGCAGGGCTTGAAAGCAACGTCCGGAGGAGAGCTAAGACATTACGTAGGAAAAGTACTTCTGCAAGCAAATACAGCCCCATTTCCATAGTGAACAGCCTGGTTTCCAAGTTCGTGTCCTGAAATAGCCCTGTAAGCCATTTAGCAGCAGGACTGCAGAGGAGCACCTCCCTCTTTCTTTAACGCAATCTCTGTGTATGTGGAGATGGGCAGGAAACAGGCAAGTGATACGTGTGTAGGGAAACAAAGTGGTGCCCTGGGAAACGCTCTTACAAGTCTGACCCCAGGAGCTCCCCACAGCCTGCAGCATCCCCGCAGCGCCCAGCAGAGCATCAGTAATGGGAATGAGCAGCTCCCACCAATTAATGCACCAAAATGGATTTTCCAGCTGGCTTGAGGCGAGCGCGCAGCCAAGGGGTGACGAGAGAAGGGCAGGTAGTGATAGGGATAGGGAAAGGGAATGGCTTGAACCTGCCCGAGGGGAGACTGAGCTGAGCTCTTAGGCAGAAGCTCTTCCCTGTGAGGGTGCTGAGGCGCTGGCACAGGGTGCCCAGAGAAGCTGTGGCTGCCCCATCCCTGGCAGTGCTCAAGGCCAGGTTGGACACAGGGGCTTGGAGCAAGCTGCTCCAGTGGAAGGGGTCCCTGCCCGTGCCAGGGGTTGGAGCTGGGTGAGCTTTAAGGTCCCTTCCAACACAAACCAGGCTGGGATGCTATGAAAAAGGCAAATGCAGGCGAGGGATGATCATCAGCTCTTGATGTGATGAGCTCAGTGGGACCATGGACTGTGGCAGCACCACCACTGATGCAGAGCACTGCCAGCCCCATGGGAAGGACCAAGGGCTGGCCCTGCTTTCCCACCATCACCAGGAGCAGGATGTTCCCCCCAGGCCATCCGAGCAGCTGGGCACAGGGCGAGCAGGAGCCGCTGAGATCTGTGGAGCCCGGAGAGGCTCTTCACATGCAAACAGCAAATAATTACAGTTAATTTGGAAGAGATGAATGGGCTGAGCAGCAGTTGCTACCCACAGAGGAGCTGCGGAAATGAGAGCCAAAAGTAACCATTAGAGACCACTTATTGCAGCTTTTATCTGTCAGGGGTCATAGCTTTGCCCAAATACTCTCTACTGAGCCCAAAGACTGTAGTGAGGCTTAAATATTTCACTATTCTAAGACCCAGCTGCCAGCAGGAAGGGACCAGCAGGGCCACTGGATCTACTGGGATCCACCATGATCCCCCCCAGGTGAATGTGGGAAACCACACGCTTCGAGTGAGATGGAAACCCCTCAGGTCTCTGCGAGTGTGAGGAGCAGATTCCTCCTGGGCTCTGTAGAGATTCTCCATCACAGAAGGAAGCAGCGCCCATCGTGCTCCGTCTGCAGGTGGGAAGAGCCTGCAGTAATTTGGAGGGAGGCAGAGCAAGGCTTTCTGCAGGTAAAACCAGCAGCTCAGTGTGTGATGTTTAAACACAATCACTGCTTCAGTGCAGGAATCCCCCTGTTCCAGCACCAAGGGGTAGAACCCAAAGACGTGTCTCAGAGCCCTGCCCATGGGAGATGCTGAACGTCCCACCCCGGTCAGGCCACCCCAGGTACCACCCTCCATCATCCCGTTTCCATCCCCAGTGCCTCCAGCTCATTGCCCACAGCAGGAGCATGCATTAGTGAGGATCTTTCAGCTTCCTATGCCAAGGATGAAGAGCTCCTTGACCTTGAGTCAAGGGTGTTTTCCTGCACCCAAAAGAACTTTGCATCTTTCCTTCTATCCCTCTTTTGTGCTCCTGCAAACCTCATCAGAGGCTGACAGCAGCGCTGCCGCAGTGCTCCTATAATAGCTTTCCCAATGCCGTGTGAAGGATCTAGGTCATTCCTGCCTTCTTGCTATTCCCCTTTTATAAACCCGATGTCAGGCGGATGCACTGAATGAGTCTGAAGCTGCCCTGAATGATGCTTTGTGAGACAGCCTCTCATCCTGGGAAATGTGCTCTCCTGGCTCTTAGATGCAGTTTTGTGGATGCCTTTTCAAACACAGCAGCTGGACTGGGCCTGTGTAATGATGCTGATGGTTTTGCAGCACTAACCTGTCCTGCTCAGTCCTTTTGTCACCTGCAAACATTGCCATAGATGCTATGATTATCAGAGAATCAGAGAATCGCAATCAGCTGGGTTGGAAATGACCTTTAAGATCATCAAGTCCAACCCTTACGGCAGCACTGCCAAGGCCATCACTAACCCATGGCACCGACAGCCTCATCTACACGGTGTGTGAACACTGCCAGGGACAGTGATTCCATCATCTACATCTTTAATAAGCTCCACAGCTTATTATAGCCTATAGCTTAATAAAGCTATAGGCTATAATATATATATAGCTACTCCACAGCTCTTTCGTATTTCTAGTCATAGTAGGAAAAGCATCTCACCTTCATCTCAAAGGTGTTGGCAGGGAGCTCTGCCATGAAGCCAGAGATAGATAACATTCAACATTCCCAGTTTAAAGTACTTAATGATTTCCTTGCTGGTACCATTTCCACTCTGGCTTGTATCCAGTCTGCCAAGGTGCCTGCTTAAAACTGCTCACACATGGTCTGGACCAGTGTGGATGCTTTCAGCAGCCCCAATCTCCCATAGCAAAAACCATGAGTGTGTCCAGCAAGGCCTATTTCTATGCCAAAAGCCTGGAATTCTGTTGCTCAGCCAACACTTAGCTGTAGAAACTCGAATATCCTTCCCACCATTTGATTTGTGGCTTCCTCTCTCAAAGCATCAGACAACGTTGTAATGCCCCAATCCCTTGGGATTTTCCAAGCTTTCAAGGCTTGCTAAATCTCACCATTCACAACTCAGGCAGCTCCTGAGGCCCAGGTTTAGGCTTTCCAGAGTGTCCACATCAAAATACTCAGTGGCATGGAGCTTGCACCTTCATCCCTGATGGATTTCCCAGGGATAACCAGCCGAGCTGCAGCAGTACTTAGATGGACTCCTACCAGGCTCACAAAGCTTCCCAAAATCATACATCCTTCATCCACTCATGGACTCTGTGTTCCGGTTTCTTGATTCTGTGGTCTTTAAATCAGCATCAAATTCCTATGTTCTGTATTCCCAAGGGATATTCTCTTCTGAAGGGACCAAAAGGCGCTGTGCTCAGTGGCAGGGTGACCCCAGCAGCAGTCTGTGAGTTTCTTGCTTTGAAAGAGCTGCAAACTATTGGCAAGGTTTGGGAAGAGGAAAAATTTGGTCAGAAAAATTGAGCAGGGATAGGGACTTCCTGGAGAAACCTTTTTTCCAGGTACTCAGAATGGTCACAACATTGGGAAGAGAGCAATGGCTGGAATCCCATCTGTTTCACTGAAAAAGACGGGGGGAAATGGTGGACGATGATCCCAAATTGGTAGGTATGTGTTAAAGGGCAGGAAGGGCAAACCAATGGCAAGACATAGAAATAATGTTTTAGATCGATCCAGGTTCTCTGTGTCCAAGATGACCCCAAGTCAACGCCAGAAATGCAATGGGCCACTTAAGAAAAGATGAATCAAATTAAGCTGGAAAAGGGTTCATTTATATTAGATCTAAGGCAGAAGCTCTTCCCTGTGAGGGTGCTGAGGCGCTGGCACAGGGTGCCCAGAGAAGCTGTGGCTGCCCCATCCCTGGCAGTGCTCAAGGCCAGGTTGGACACAGGGGCTTGGAGCAAGCTGCTCCAGTGGAAGGGGTCCCTGCCATGGCAGGGGTTGGAGCTGGAGGAGCCTTAAGGTCCCTCCCAACCCAAACCATTCCATGATTCTATAAGTTGAACCCATAACATGAGCTGTTTCCTCATTCCAAGAATGTATTACCATTACCTTATTTCTTACCTGGTGCTGTTGCCCCAGAGGGGACACAGGGCTGCAGGGGGGGGTCTCCCCCAAGCAGAGGAGAGCAGGACACTGACAGATTTATCTTCTCCCATAGTCAGCTGCATACACGAGCATCAGGAAGCATCCCTCCGCTCCCTCAGCATGAGTGAGAGCACGGACACAGGCCACTGAGCAGCAAGTGACCATGCCCTGGCTCTTTCCTGGCCCCACTGCCCCTTCCCTGCAGTCCAGATGATTGACTTTCCCCATGCTGCCCCTCCGGGGCCATTGCAGCAGCTAATGACCCATGGCAGCAGCTCCTTGTGTCCTGGGGAATGGTGTTTCTTTCCAATAGGTGGATCAAAGAGGACTCTTGAGTCGGGAATCCCAATGGGAGGATGAGAGGTCGGCTTGGATGAAGACATGCAGTAATTTGTGAAGGGGATGAACAGACGAAACAAGCTATTAGGGAAAGTATTCGTGGCTGGTGGGATTAAAGAGCAACAGAAGGAAATGTTTAGAAAGAGGCAGGAACAAAGGAAATTCAAACCTGTGTGGGTCTATTAATAGACATAGGGAATTTATGAACAAATCAGGTGTTTGATAACTTCCTTAGGTCTGCCTCTGCAGAGAAACCGCAGCATTTCCCTTTCAAGACTGCTGGTAGCCAAGATATTTAAACAGCATAGACTCAAAATGAACTGGTTTTGTACACCTCAACCTGGATACCCCAAACAGCAGCATCCTTAAACACTCAGTGGAGGTATATAGCAGGCTTTTGAGACAGCAGACAACTGCTGAGAAAGGAAGGATGCTGGCATTGAGCTATTGTGGCAGTCTGAAATCAGATCATGCTGTCCAGTTAGAGATTAGAGTAAGAGGACAATGATTTATATGTACTCCAGCTTGGTGGGATGCTGAGCAGCAAAGGCAACCGTGCACAAGAAAGCAGCAGCTCTGGGAAGAAGTTAGGGGGGAGCAAAGCAAACCTGGACTGCAGGAGGGAGTCTTTAATAGATTTTTAGCTTAAATTTGGGTTCTAAACTAGGGGGTTTAGGTTAAATTTGGGTACCTCTACCCAAGGTATGGTGAGCAGGGTGGATGTGAGCCCTGAACACAGCACAGTGACCCCTCGGTGCTTTGCACCCAGGCATGGTGCTCTCAGTGGATGTGGAAAAGATAGAAGCAGTTGAATAAAGCCATCAGAAACAGGGGAAAGAGACGTGTTCTAATGAGGAAATGAGTTCTTTTGCCTCTCAAGGACACTGAGAGGGGACAGGGGCTGCAGGGGTTTGTAGGATGCAGCCTTCTTATGGAGACTTGTGCATTTGGCAGGGGCATGAACTGCCTGCAGACACCTGGGACATGAAGCCAGGCAACTTCCCACCACTTTTGCATCCACACAAAGGTGATTTTCCAGCCCACAAAGTCTTCAGAACAGAAGTGAACCCTCTGGGGAAGACCTACCCTGGGTAAATTCAGCAGCTGGCCTCAGTATGTGACTGCTTTGGGAAGGGAACGTATGGGAGGTCCTGCCAGGTGATGTGCTGCTTGTCAGGGCTTTAAACTCTGTCAATAACCTTTCCTCCTTGCCTTCAGTAGGTGGGAGGCCATTCATCCATTTCTGTGCCTTGGGAATCCTGCAGCCTTCATCCCAACACAGAAGATGGTGTTAACTTCCCCAAGGGAATGGGGTGAGGTGGTTTCAGACCCTGCTCAAAGGTTGGCCCATGGGCACTGATGGGAAAGGTGCCTCCTCTACCAGAGCCCTTGCTCGCATCAACCTCAGCATCAGCAATGGCTCCTGGCCAGGCCCAGGAGGTGCCACAGATCTGGCAGAGGAGAGGAAACGGATGAGTGATGGCTTCACCTTCCCTCCATCACATGTAACAACGCATTTGGCAGAGCTTTCTCAGGCACAACCTTCCCAACCTCAACCACAGGATGCACCAGGGATGGTCCTGCTGCTCTTTTGCTGCGGTTTTGACCAAAACCACCCAAGTTTCCATGTAACCCCCCCGAAATCATTCAGGGAGAGACTCAGACATTGGCCGTTCACTGCATTCACTTTGGAATGTTCAGGTCCTTTCTCCCTTCAGAAGACTTGTCATATATGTCAGGGAGTCACTCCAAAGTGATGCCCCCATTGCCCCAGTGGAAGCTCTGTGTCATAAGGAGTCACTGTTGCCCAACAGGAGTCCTTTATATCCACTGACCACTCACCTGAGCAACTCAGAAGGTGAGAACTGGAGCTCCAGGACCCGATGGTTTTGCCTTTGTTTCTCCAGGCAATCCAGCAAGCAGAGAGAGGACATGATCTCATGCTCTGTTTCCAGCTGTGCCATGACCTGGTTGCTATTTAAGATGAATGGCTTTCTTTAGTCATGATACCTTACAATGGAAGCAGGACCTTCGGCACAGCAAACCAGGCAGGCAGAATGTATGTGGGAAGCAAATGGGAAATAGCAGCTGGAAACCTGGCTCTGGGAATGCAGAGCCCAGACTGGTAAGGATGGGAGGTGGTTACAGTAGATGGAGGGAGCAGGTCTTGGGGTGAACAGACAGTGGGCTCTGCTATGGGCAGAGCTGGTGCATGGGGCTCAATGGGATGGCATGGGGTAGTGGGGGCAAAGGTGGCCCTTGCTACTGCCACATAGTCATAGAACCAAAGAACCATTTAGGTTGGAAAAGAGACCACCAAGTCCAACCCTTAACCCAGCACTGCCAAGGCCACCCCTAAACCACATCCCCAGTGCCACATCTCCATGTCTTTTAAATCCCTCCAGGGATGGGGACTCACCACGGCCCTGGGCAGCCCTTTCCAGTGCTTCACAACCCTTCTGGTGAATAGGGTGCTCCTATTATCCAATCTAAACATCCCCCAAAACAGGTTGAGGCCATTTGCCCAGGTTGGATGGGGCTTGGAGCAAGCTGCTGTAGTGGAAGGTGCCCCTGCCCATGGCAGGGGGGGGAATCTGATGAGCATTAAGGTCCCTTCAACCCAAACCAGTCTGGGATTCCGTGATTGCTTCTCATCCTATCACTGGTTGCTTGTGAGGTCCCTCACTAAGGGATGCAAGGGGGAGGTTTTGGGTGCCATGTGTAGACTCCGGATGCTCTGCAGGACAAAGGGGTCCATTTCGGGTCAGGAGACGTCACCAAGGTCCACGGTGACCTGCTCACGGTGCTGGCTTGCACAGGGGTCTCTCTGTATATGAGGTGCGGATGCTGCCATGAAGGTAATGAATTGCAACAGTGGTATGAGGTATCCTTCAGCTGGGCATCAAAGGGGTCTTACCCGGGGGGATGCTGGGGGCACTGAGGTTCAGCTGTGGCATCTCTAGCTGGAAAGAGGGTATCTGGGGGTTGTCTGTCCCCAGGGCATCTCCAGTGGGGCCCATCCATGCATGGGACTGTCCCCAGTGGGGATGCAGACACAGGTGGATGCACTCTGTGGTACTCAGAGGGTCTCTGGTGGGTGCTGGGGGTCACAGTGGGGGTCTGCCCTGTGCCCAGAATGTCACAAGTGGGCACGGGGGGATCCATCCTCAGGATGGGGATCATGGGGGGGGAGGTCTGCCCCTACCCGGTGTGGCTCGGCTGGGCACAGGCAGGTCCTCTCCAGCAGTATGGAACACGGTGAGGGGCTGCCTCTGCCCGGAGCGTGGGGCGAGCACCGGGGCCCATCCCTGCCTGAGGACTGGACCCGAATGGGGGGGGCGCGAGGACCGAGCCGAGCCGAGCCGAGCCGAGCCGGGCCGGGCCGGGCCGAGCCGAGCCGAGCCGGGCCGGGCCGGGCCGAGCCGAGCCGAGCCGAGCCGAGCCGAGCCGAGCCGAGTAGAGCCGAACGGACCCAACCTCAGTTCGGCCCGGCTCGGCTGCCCCCGAGCGAGGCGCGGGGCCGTCCCGAGCGGCAGGGGGCGGCGCGGTGCCGCTCCCGCCTTCCCTGCGCGTCGGAAACATGGCGGCGGCGAGGGACTGAGCAGCGGCCGCGCAGGTGAGGGGGAGCGGCGGGCGCGGTGCGGCCCGGTCCGGCCCGGCGAGGCGCTGCTGGAGGCCGGGCGCGGGTCGGACACTCGTGCTCCGCGCTGGTCAACGCGACAGGCCCCGGCCCGGTATGGATCCCTCCTGTCAGCGCGGCCCGGCCGCCGCCTCACCCGCGGGGCCCGGCTGCGGCCTGTCACCGCCGGCACCTGTTGGTGCCCCTCAGGGACCCCCCTCCGGAGGCTCCCCGGCCTCGCACGGCCGCCCGCGGCCGCCTCTTTCCGGCCGGGCTGCAGCGCCCAGTGAGGCACCTCCGAGGGGCTTTGTTGTTCTTCCAGGTGTCCCCGGGCAGGGCTCTGCCAGCGAGGGGGGGACGCCTGGGGCCGAGCTCCTCTGGCGGCAGCCCCGGGCCGCGGTTACCGCGTTCCCCCGGGGGCCTGCGGGTGGTTTCTGCGGACCGCAGCCTGCCCTGCTCCCCCCTGCGCTGGGCGGTATCTGCTTGTGTGGAAAGGGAAGCGAGACTGAGGTGCTGGAGGATTCCCCGGAGGTGCCCCCTCTCCCCGCCTGCGGGTAGTGCCCGGGGGAGGTTCATGCCCGAGGAAGGCTTTTGGCCCTCCAGGACCTCAGTGAAAGCCTCCTGTAACCCCGGTGCATTGGGGAACCCAGCGATGCTCTGAGCCGGACCCGCCGTGAGGACCCCGACACTGGAAGGCGTCCAGGGTGATCCCAGGGACAGGATGGAGAAATCCCATAACCGCCATCCGCAGGGAACCGTCTGTGCTTCCTCGTCAGCCCCCCCGGGTTGAACGCTCGAGTAGAGCTGGGAGTAAGGCAAGATCTGAGTGTTTGTGCACAGTGCGGTGTTTAACAACACGGCGTCAGGCTGGCTCCTGCCGCACGTTTGGCTCTTTGAAGCTCCTGTGTGGTACCGTGGCAGCAGTTTGGAGCCTTGACAACTAAAGGTAGAGAATAAGAACAGGCGGCCTAAGTTTGGGATGCGCTGAGCAGCTTGGCTCGCTCTGGCCTCAGGTGCTTTCTAAGCTCAGCAGCTGGATCCTAACCTAATCGTTTCCATGGGTAAAGGCAGGATGTGGAGCCCCAGCTCCGGGGTACCCAGCTTTGATTTTTGGCTCTGTTTCTGTTTACTGTTGTTGTTGATAGCAAGCACTGTGCACTGAGTGGCTGCGAACAGCCATGTGGTAGCTCCTCCTCGGCAGCCAGTAATAGTGGGGAAAACACTCTCCCATCTCTGTTCAACTGCCTGAGCGATAGTTGTACAGAGCTGCTGTGGCTGCCTCTCCTCTTCCTCCCCTTCCTTCTCCCTTCCTTCCTCTTTCTCTCAGCCTTCCTCTTCTTTTACCCTCACACTTCAGCTGCCCGGGCCTCGGTGTCCCATGCACTTGCTGGAAATCTTTGGACTATGGGATGCTGGTTTCATACCTCCCTTGTGCTTCATAGCGAGCTTGGTGTTAAACCTGCGCTCATGACAAGCTGCTGGGGGCTGCAGGTTGGGGAGTTCAAGATGTGCCCAGCAGATGGTATGGAAATGCAGGAACAGGGGAATCCTTTACAATAATGCAAGGAAATACAGCTGTTTCTGTGCTATTTAAAGTATTTGTTGTATGAAAGGTTAAAGTGTGCTTTGAGAGAGAGATACCCTGACCCTCATCTTCCTCTTTCGGTGTGTATGTCTTAGGAAATGCTAAACCTGCATCTTTATGATCTGCTTTTTAGTCCAGTAGTTGGTATTAAATCAGGTGGTTAATGAAAAGAAAGCAAACGTAGGGTTTGGAAAAGAAGCTGTGCCTCCTGGCTTTCCTGTGTCTCAGATTTTAATGGTGTTTGAGTCACTTCTCTGGAAACTTGGTGACTTTTGCAGCACAGTTTGGTGTCTTTAAATGAAAGATGCTGTTGGGATATAAAGTGGTGATGTTCTTCATCAAGCAGCTGTGTTTCAGACTGGATGTATTATGGGGGCTGTGGCCTCACTGTGTATCTAATTTAAAGGCATCTCTGGCACTTTGTTTCATAGCCTCGGACACAGTCTCTCTAGCAAGGAACCCCAGAGCTGTTTTTGTCCTTTCCCAGCCCAGGATAAGGTCAGGTCCACATCTGAACCCTTCCTGAGTAAAGCTGCTTCTTTTAAGGCCCTTCCTGCTGGCATTTTCACATCCTGTATGTGAAGTTGCACACATGATGCACGCTGACACTTGGGCCTCCTTGCCAAGAGAGAGAGTTTATGGGGTTTAATTGAAACCTTTGTCTTGAGCTTCAAGTCTGTTCCTTCCTCTCTGATCTCCAGGGCACATGGAGGACACTCTGCTTCTGACATCTCTGTAGCTCATTTGAAGTCTTTTTCTTCCTCTTCCTAAGCAGAACAAGCTCTGTTTCTCTGCTCTTTTCACATGGGTTTGATCTCTGCCCCTCTCTGGGCTTTCCTTAAGGCACTGTGGTCAGGCTGAGCTTGGCAGGACCATGTTAATGGGATAATTGTATAAGTGGGCCCAAGGGACCCGGTTTTGGGTACATCTAAGCACTGTTATGTGAAAAAGAATGATCAGATGTTTGCATGTTAAACTGCGCATTTGTGGCAAAGGACTTGGCGTGCTCAGTGAGCTCCGATGTGTACAACCTGGAGTAGCGTGCTAGCAGCGTGGGCTCAGAGCTGGTGTAAGTTAAAGCTTGGCGTGTTTGAGTCTCTTAAAGCCATAATGTTTGTATCTCACCCCCTGCCTTTGTTCCGTTTCTTTTCCTTGGCTGTAACTGAATGCAGTTTGTGATGAGACAAACAGAGCTCTAGTAGCTTCCTCGACCATTTGTGTTTGCAAAGTTTCCTACCAGGGTGGCCCGCAGGAGTAAAGCAAGAGGCACTGAGGGCAGGGTAGCAGCTCTGGCTGCCAGCTGCTCTTGCAGGGTGCTTCATTTCCTATAATACTACTGTTTTGTATAACTCAGTAACACGCCCAGGTAAAAATCGTCCCCACAATTAAACTGTGTAACAGAATGGTAACTCTGACCCCCTCTTCCAACTCAGCATTACACCCTGGTGTAGCCTGTGCCCTCCAAGCTGCAGGACATGAGCAACACTGAAGAGAAGCTGCGTGTAGATCTCAGACCGGCTTCCAGCATCTGAAGGGTGCTGAAGAGGAACTCTTCAGCAGGGACTGTATTGGTAGGGCAAGGGGTGATGGGTTCAAACTGAAAGAGGGGAAGTTCAGGTTAGATATAAGGAAGAAGTTCTTCCCTGTGAGGGTGGTGAGGCACTGGCACAGGGTGCCCAGAGAAGTGGTAAATGTGGTAAACCCCTGGCAGTGTTCAAGGCAAGGTTGGACAGAGCCTTGGGTGACATGGTCTAGTGTGAGGCATCCCTGCCCATGGCAGCGGGTTGGAACTGGATGAGCTTTCAGGTCGTTTCCAGCCCAAACCAGTCCGGGATTCCATGATTTGCAGGATGTCAAGGTCTAGTCCTATTTTTAATACATTTGTAAACTCCTTTCTTACCAAGCTGAACAGTGGAGACTTACAAAAAGCTTACTCGGTGTTTAAAGTGATAATGAGAGTCTGAAAGGAGTGGGAAGCACATGGGATCTGCTGTGTGTATCACCAGGTCTCACTGGGCTTGGAGCAAACAGGACTTGTCCATATTGGTGTCCAACCAGTATGTGGTGGGGGGCACCTCGAGCACCGGGGGTCACCAGCACCTCTTGTTGTGAAGCTTTGCTCCCTGCTGCCTGTCCTGCAGAGCCAGCTCTGTTACCTCAGCTGTGAGCTCTCACCGAGCAGAAGGAGAGGTCAGGACCAGGGACATGGCTGCAGCCTGGCTGGTGCTGGAAGCTTTAATTCCCAGAGATTTCCATCTGCATTAAATGCCCTTTAAACCCCAGAATAATGCTCAGCCCTTCTGCAGAGGTTTCTGACAGACATCCCCAGCAGATGCGGATGCTGTGATGTACAGTGATGCAATCTGCAAGGTTTGCTGAGACACCTACCAAACGCTTCTGCTGCTGGAGCAGGGGTTTCAGCAGAGTTGGTGCCTGTGCATGGCCTCATGGCTTTATGCACACTCATCCTGAGTGAAAATCAAGAATTTGCCTGTGAACTGAAGGAAGAGATTCACTTTTTTGGCTGCTTCTGCTGTTTGTGTGGCAGCTTGGTCCCACAGGCCAGGCGGATGGAGGGGTGTCATAAGCTGCTGTCTACCAGCACACCTCTTGCTGAGATCTCTTGTCAGCAGCAGTAAGTCACTCTTGCAGCTTCGCTGGTCACTGGAGGTAAGGAAATGAGCAGAAATAAGTTGTTATGGCCATTACCAACACAACATAGAAGTGACTTGAGAGTTCAGTGCTGTTTGTTTCCCTCTCTCATCCCTCTCCATTTCTTGCTGACAGGTTTTCTGGTACGTGTTGTGAATCAGATGGTATCAGCAGCTCAGATCCTGTCTCCTTTGGAGGTGCCTCCTCCCAGCTGACATGCTCTGAGTAACTCTTAGGTTTTCCAGGCTGACACAGTGTGAACACTGCAGAAGCCTCCCCGTGGCTCAGGTTTGTTTTTAACAGCGGAAACCGTAGGAGTAGATGCCAGTGGAAATTTGTGAAGTTCCTTCTTTGCCCATGAAGAAACACGAGATTCCTCCCGCTCCCAGGTTGGAATGTCCAGTGTTCTGCAGGACACTGCTTCAGGTCCCTTCTCCTGGATGTGGTGGGGAGGCAACGGGTTTGGTTTACAAGCTGCTGGAGCTGCCCCTGCTGGCAGTTTGCTAAGGGTGGATGCACCCTTCGGAGCTCCTCTGGAGTGCTGCTGATGTTTGGCTCCAGGGAAAAGTCCTGCTGGGAAGAGCAGTTGCTTTCCAGCAAGGAATTTGTGTCTGGGATGGGGGAGGAGCTGGAGGAAGCTCGTGCTGTTTCTCTCAGTTCAGCACTGACAGAGCCCTGCACAGAGGGAAAAGCGCAGCCTGAGTGAGCTACGGCCTCTTTGGATGCCGTTTGCCATCACCCTCCCGCTGCCTGCCTGGAAGAGGCAGCACTGCCAGTGCTCAGAACCAGCTTTTAGCCATCCTGACCTCCCCTTCTGTGGTGGCTGCACATTATCCCCTGCTCCTGGGCCTCTCTTTCCCTCCCCTGTTCCTCCCATCACGCTGAGTGTTTGAAGTGGTGGGACACGCTTCCAGCTGTGCCTCCAGCAAACGGGGGAGTGATTTGTGTTCCCTGCCTGCTCCCTCTGGGAGAGCTTTCTAGGCCTGCCTGCCAGAGGCTGCTGCCCTCCCAGTGTCCCCAGCCACAGGGAGGCCTTAAGAGCCCAGCCAGGCTGCACACACATTGTGGGGGGACAGGGACAAGCTCCAGGCAAGAGCTCAGGCTTGGCTGTGGCTACTGGAACACCAACCACACCATGCTGCCTTATGTCCCTGAAAGCAGCTGGGCTGCAGAGGTGCCTGTGTTAGGGTGAGGTTTGCTCCCCAGCTTGGGTTGAATGTGCTGGGAGGGCTCTGCAGTGTCAGGGCATCACCTGGTGTCCCCTCAGTGCTGCCACTGCAGGAGTGCCTCCCCTCCCTGCACCCCTCTGTTGCTGCAGCGTGGCCATTCCTGCCCGAGTGGCACATGGAAGGGGGGAGGAATCCCTGCTCTCTGCACGCAGGGTGTTACTTGAGGCAAAGTGAGCAGGCAGAAGGGCTTGGTGTGGACCAAGGAGGAAGTTGCACCAATTGCACTTGCTAAAAATAAGCTCTCCACGCGCTGCCTCTTTGCTTTGGGGCTTTTTTTTGGTCTTGTTCCAGCAAATTCAGACAAAAACGCTCCAGCCCATCAAATCCTGCAGTGGTTGTGTGCTGTGTGATCAGGTATGTGCTGATGGAGGAAGTCTTGGTTGTTTCAGTGTCTCTAGAAGTGACCTTGAAGGATTACCTACATGCAGTGTTTCCTAGAGCTTTGCCTAAGCTGTTCTTAAAGATTTCCAATGCTGGTGATTCACTTTCCTGGGCAGACTCCTGCAGTGCCTGACTCTTTGGATGATTAAGGAGCTTTGCTTGATTTCAGGCTGGGATTGCTGTACTTTAACCCCATCGTTTTGACATTTCACCTTCTCTCTGGCAGGCTACCAAAGAACCAAGCTGTGAATGTAAGAGCAATCATTTGTATAGAGGCTGATCTTCCTTCCCACCTTTCCTTCTGTGTGCAGGGTCTGCTGGCTCTCCTGTATTTAATAACACATCTGTGGTGGCCAGGAAGCCCATGTCCCAGCTGCTTGGGTTGTACTGACCATAACTGTCCCTGCTATGTGCTGAAGTCAGTGAGAATGTGATGCTGGAGGTGAGGTGTGTTTTGTGAACATTGAACATCACAATTCCCCCGTTGTCTCGTGTAGCACCTCTCAGATGTCTTGCAGAGGTTTTGCTTACTTATACATCTGATCAAATCAACAAGATGACCTAAAAACTTCCATGACTTCAAAACATCACCTGGAGCTGCTGCTGCTGGTGCTGAGTAGTGTCACTGTGGCTGAGTAGGAAGGAGCAGAACGTTGTTCTTTGTCAGGGGTGGGTTTTGTCTCTTTTACCTGTGTTTGAGCGTTCTATGAAGTGTGCATCTGCAGCTGATGCCCCGTCCCTCTCCAGGCCATGAGCATTCTCATAACATGTATTCGTATCAGTCATTGCTGGAATTGTCAGGGTGCATTTCAGGGCGAGATCTGCAGTTCTGCTCTATAGGCTGTGATGGTTTTCCTCACAAAGGGTTTAAAAAGGGACAAGGCACTCTCAGGTCTTTCCTGGGATGGGAGTTACTTGTGGCAGAGCCTGGATTCCTGCCCATAGAGCAGGAACGGTACTGCAGCTGTCTGCATTGCATGAAGAGCTCTGTAACACAGTTACCCTGCTTCTTACTGTGTTTTCTAGCTACTAGTATGTGCTGAGTGTTAACTCCAGGGCTCATGTTTCCCTGCCTTGTGGTGTTTTACCAGCAGTGTGTGACTGTTCCTGCAGCCCTGTGAGGAGAGACCACAGCAACAAGGCTGCATGATGCTTCTACAGAGCTCCTGCCCTCCTGGACATCCTTGCCATGCTCATTTTTAGCCTCTTTGTGTTTTAAACCTCATCATTTTATTGGTGTTTTGCTTCTGCAGAAGCCCCTGGTGAAACTTTTCACTATTGCCTGTACCTAGAGCACATTTGTGTTGCCCAGCAGTTGTTTGAACACTTCTGGTGGCTGGATGTCTCTGCAACCTGCTCAGAAATGCCCCCCTGGGCTGGGCAGTGGTGTCCTGGTGGCCACTGCACAGCTCCAGCACAGTTTCTGGTCTCTGGCAAGCTTGTGCCTGCCTGCACAAAGACCATGGAGACATCCTCATCTTCAGCTCATGGCCCAAGTTGTTGGTCAGGCTCCTGAAGAAGGTAACTCTGGGGTCTCCAGTAGATTGTGCTTTCCAACCCAAACCACTCTGTGATTCTCTGTGCCCTCCATGGGCAGCCTTTAACTTTTGCACTGTTTTCTTTATATTTGTATGTGGGTTTTTTAAGAAGCAAAGCAACACCAGTCCTTAAAAGCAGTTCTGATTCTTCCACAAGGTGTGAATTCCTTCAGCGTCATCTTCCTGAAGAGGATTTGAAGGGCCAGAGTGCTCACAGGAGCGTCAGATATAGAATCATAGAATGGTTTGGGTTGGAAAGGACCTTAAGACCGTCCAGTTCCAGCCCCCTGCCGTGGACAGGGATGCCTCACACTAGGCCATGTCACCAAAGGCTCTGTCCAGCCTGGCCTTGAACACTGCCAGGGATGGAGCCACTTCTCTGGGCACCCTGTGCCAGTGCCTCACCACCTTCACAGGGAAGAACTTCTGCCTTCTATCTAACCTGAACTTCCCCTGTTTCAGTTTAAATCCGTCACCCCTTGTCCAATCATTCCAGTCCCTCTCCAGCATCCTTGTAGCCCCCTTCAGACACTGGAAGTGGCTCTGAGGTCTCCATGCAGCTTCTCTTGCCCAGGCTGAACAGCCCCAATGTTCTGAGCTTGGCTCCATACAGGAGGTGCTGCAGCCCCTGAGCATCCTCACAGCCTCCTCTGGACTTGCTCCAACAGCTCCATGTCCTTCTTATGGTGAGGACACCAGAACTGCACTCAGTACTGGAGCAGGCGGCTGTAAGTCCCAGCTCATCCATAGACAAGGCTGTGCTGAGAAGACTGAACATGTTAAGGGCCTTCCTTTTGGCACACTCAAGCCAGTCTCTCACCTGGGTGAGTTTTTAAGCCCTTTCCTCTCTCTGTTTGTCTGAATATCCTGTGCCTGGGGCTGCCAGATGTGTAGTTTTTATTGCAACCTCTTGAATGTTGATGGAGAGCAAGGTGATCACTGCACACAGAGATACACTGCAAGATGCTTCTGTTCTGAGCCAAGGCCCATGCTGGGTTGATTTAGTTGGGGTTTTTTAGGAGAAGGAAATGGGAATTTTGGGAATCCTACAAGGTTTTATTTCATTTCCTCTGCAGTCATGAGAGGTGGTAACTGCTGCAGCCTCCCTCGTGGTGCTGAGTGATCCCTCCCAGAGGTCTCTGGTTTTCATCTTCCCTTGAGCTTATGTGAGCGGTGTCTGGTGATCCAGCAGTCACTTGCTGGGAGGTTGGACCCTCTCCTCTTCCCTCCAACCTGAAGGTGTTCAAAAGGAAGTCAGAAGGTTGATGTTTTCATCATGGAGACGTGGTCTGTCCGAGGTTTTTGTATGGTTTTGTCTCTCTTAAAATACATTCTCCCCTGAGGCTTGGCTCGGGCTTAAGGAAGTGTGTTGTTCATGAGCCCATCTTCGAGACACCTCAGTGTCTTAACATCTTTCACAAGAACGCCTTGCTGAGGAGCCAGGTATGAGGTCTGGAGTTTATCAGTCCACTTCTTACATGGTAGGAAGATAAAATTAGTTCCAGAGAGGGAGGGATGCTGGAAACAACACAAAACCCTTCTGGTAGAAAGAGCAGTGATGGTTTGCAGCCAGCAGCTATTTCAGATCACACAAGAGGATCAGTACTCGAGATGGAAATACCAACCTTCAGTTTTGCAGTGCTTCTTAGTAGTATGAAGGTGTATGTATGTGTATGAAGGTAAGGGCCCTCCAGAGCTGACAAGGGGAGATGCTTTCAGGGTGCCACAGCTTCATCGGCTTTTGTCTGGAGCTGCCAGGATGTGGCTTTGCATGGACAAGGAGAAATAAAGCTCCAGTCCTCCCAGGAGGATGGTAACAGGGAGGTGGAGGGAAATAACCTGTTGGTCAAGATAAATCCTGACTCACTCTTCGATGTGGGCAGCTACTCACTCTTGGTAGTTTCCTTCAGGCCCCATGTAAGTGTTTGTTGTTTGGTTTTAGTACCCCTTGGCTGCAGCTGCCTCCAGGGAGGCCGGTGCTGGAGTTCTCTGCTGGTCCCTGGCTTCTCCCAGAGGCCCAGGTCACTGGGCTGCCTCACCAGAGCACACTGTGAGAAGTGCTCCAAGGGCTGGAGCTGGGCTGGGTCAGCCTGGAGAAGAGAAGGCTCCTGAAGGGGAGACCTTAGAGCAGCTCCAGTGCCCAAAGGGGCTGCAGGAAAGCTGGAGAGGGGCTTGGGACAAGGGCCTGTAGGGACAGGCCAAGGGGAATGGCTTGAACCTGCCCGAGGGGAGACTGAGCTGAGCTCTTAGGCAGAAGCTCTTCCCTGTGAGGGTGCTGAGGCGCTGGCACAGGGTGCCCAGAGAAGCTGTGGCTGCCCCATCCCTGGCAGTGCTCAAGGCCAGGTTGGACACAGGGGCTTGGAGCAAGCTGCTCCAGTGGAAGGGGTCCCTGCCCGCAGCAGGGGTTGGAGCTGGAGGAGCTTTAAGGTCCCTTCCAGCACAAACCATTCTGTGATTCTATGATAAAACCATGATTTTAGACCAGCAAAAGGTCTGATGTCTGCAGGCCAGGCAGGAATCTGAGGAGCTAAGACTGGTGTGGAAGCCAAAGGAGGTAGAAGTGTTCCAAATCCCGTGCTGACAGCCCTAGTTTCTCAAGCTGAAAGTGCCCCACCATAGAAATGAAACATGGCAATAAAGAGCTATTCAGTGAGCAGGACGAGGTGGTTTCTCTGCATCTGCTCTCATGTCTCTATGCCTGATTTCCTCATTGGGTCAGGATGCAACCGGCTGCTCCCATGCAACCCATAGTGCCCATAAGGGCTTCCAGAATGGAGCTGTAACAGGACCCAGCACAGCCTGAGCCCCACGTTGGGAAGCTGGAATGGGAACACTGGCATCACCCCTCTTGGGCAGGGGCTTAAGAATGCTGCCCTCACATTTCCCAAGGGAATTTATAGGGAAGAACTCTTTATTATTGGGAAAATTGATAGTATTTGATGGGAAGATCCCTGTGAAGGAGAAGTTGAAGCATAGGTTCTGTGGAAGGGGTTTTAGGAGCTGGACTGCTCATGGTGCTTGAGACCCATGTTCTTGTGGGGAAACAAATCAACGGCCTTTTTTGCATTATGAGAAACCATCAGGATTCTCTTGTTGCTGTCCCATGGGATTCCCAGGCAGCATCATTCTCACAGTCCTCTGGCAATATGCGGAGTTTCCTTCTTCTTTTCACCCTCCTAATCTGTGGGGCTTGTATCCGACCCCATAAAACCATTTTCCAGCCTCACTGTTGGGAGTTTTCTTCCTCTCCTTTCTGAAGACGTCTTGCCTGCTGGCAACTGCATTGTCCAGAGAGATTTGAAGCTTGGCACGCTGTCAACAAAACTTCAGTTGCCCTTTCAGTCAATCACAGTAGTGCTGTGAAGTGCCTTGGCCTCCAGCCCGTGGGTCACCAGAAGCTTCCTCATATAATAGGAAGTCCAAACAACCCCAGGAAACCCATTCCGATGTGAGTGGGGCCTTTAGTGGAAGAAAGAAGTGCTTAGAAGAGACATTAAGAACCTCAGCTTTAACTCTTTTCATAATTATGCACTCCAGAGGAGCAGGGGCTTTGTGGATAAAGAGATTACATGCGTCTGATGAGGTCTGGGGAGATGTGACAGCAGCTTCTACCCACACTTTCCCCCTCCTTGTTTTAGTGCTGGTGCAGTCACAACACTGACTGGAAGGATATTGCAGAGCAAGGCTGCCTCATAGCCACGAAGGTCCCGTGCAACCTGGCACAGGTAAATTGGATCATTCTTCCCTTAGCGCTGATAAGGATGAGCTTTTGGAAGAGCAGTGCGGGGAGAACTTAATTAGATTAAGTTGCATGTCCAGGATGTGTGGAGAAACCAGCCATAGGAGGCAGGGACACCCTGGGATGCGCTTCCCACCCCTGCCTGGCTCTGAGCTGCCTTTATCCTTTGAACAAGCAAAAGGAAAATACATCTGAGGTGTAAATCTCAGTGTAAACCAGTGCAGGGGTAACAAAACCAGGTCTCATGCTGGTGTCCTGCCTCTGGCTGTGACCTGATGCTGGCAGCCAGGCAGCAGGGGAGGAAATCAGCTTTTGTTGGCCAAAGCGGGGCTGGAGCAACCTCATCTGGTGGAAAGTATTCCTGCCTATGGCAGGGGCTGGAACTGGATGATCTTAGGTCCTTTTCAACCCAGATCAGTCTGTGATTTAACCTGCCCGAGGGGAGACTGAGCTGAGCTCTTAGGCAGAAGCTCTTCCCTGTGAGGGTGCTGAGGCGCTGGCACAGGGTGCCCAGAGAAGCTGTGGCTGCCCCATCCCTGGCAGTGTTCAAGGCCAGGTTGGACACAGGGGCTTGGAGCAAGCTGCTCCAGTGGAAGGGGTCCCTGCCCATGGCAGGGGTTGGAGCTGGGTGAGCTTTAAGGTCCCTTCAACCCAGACCAGACTGGGATTCAGTGAAAAATGCAGGAGCTGATGGGGTGATGCGGGGTCAGGATTTAGGGGTCTCCCCACTTCCCACTCATCTGTTCCTTTGGCTGGCAGTGCCAGTGGCTCTGTGCTCTGATGCGATTACAAATGTGGGTTTGCTTTTGAATGTCTTTGTCCTTTATTACTGTTACTTACTTACTTGTCTTGATAACAGCCTCTATAAGAATGTTATCCACACCATGTTGCATGTCTGTGAGCTTCCCATACACACATTTCCTTCTCCCTGCTATATACTTCCAGCATTTCAGTGTTACAGTTTGCCCTGCTGCACTGGGGAAGGGAGAATTTGACATCCCCAATTCACTCCCTTCACGCTCTTCATTATTTATATGCCTCTCCTGTGGTCTCTCTTCTTTTTATTCTTAATCAGCTCTAGTCTTTTAAATCCTTCTTTGTGTGATAGTTTCATTCTACAAAGGCTGAACTAGTTTGTAGCAGCTCGGTTGATGTGATCTTGCTCATCTCCAAGGTGTTTAACAGCACCGTGTACCCATCGCAAGCTGCACTTAAACTGTGTCAAGTCCTGCGCTGCTTCGCTATGGGAAGGGGGAATGTTTGTTGCAGCTGCCTTTCAATTTAAATTTGGATGTTTTAAATGAATTAAATATGAACATGAATAATGCAAGCGGTAACCCAGCCTTTCTGCAATGAAATGCAGACTTCTGCGTTTTGTCTCTCTGCTGCCAGGTTTTGATATGCCGCAGTGTTTGGACTGACTTTGGTGGCTTGGAGGAGTGATGGGGAACTAGAGCTCATGACAGTTCAGAGGAGCCCCTGGCACTTTTGAGATCCCGGTGAGTGGAAGTTGTTTGAAACTCTGGGAAAGGCACTTTACCCGCTGCAAAAGGCAGCATGTCAGTTGGCCTTTATAGATTGGAAGGGATTGAAATCAACTCGCACATTGAGCTGTTCTTTGAGGGTATAACCCTGAAACCAACACCATGTAAGTGTGGTTCATGCTTCCAGGATTGTCATGCTATCTGCAAGCATGAGAAATACAGCGTTGGAAAAAGAAGGGAGTTTTAACTGGGATACACAGCTCTGCACAAGTGTCAGGTTTGGATGTGGAGTATTGCATGTGCTGGGCTGGGTAAACCTCCAGTGCTTCATCTGATGCAAAAGTGTCTCTGTGTCATTGACCCAGCTGACAGGGTCTCATCAGGGGGGTGTGTCTGGGGTCACTGACCATGCAGACAGCTCGCTTTTCCCCCTCAGATACCACTTGGTAGCTTCTGCTATTCATTAAGACTTTTTTTCTAGCCTCCAGTCCCTGAGCAGTGCACAGGCCACATCCATCCATCCTGCAGTGCCTGTTCTGCTGATTGCTTTCATCCCTCTAGACTGACGTCTGTCTTCTTCACTGGCGTGTTTCAGGCTTGCCAAAGCCTACAGGACAGCTCCACTTGCCTTCCAATCAGGTGTCAGCGAGATGAAATCGTAGGGTGCTTTGAGTTGGAAGGGAAATGACTTTAAGCTGAAAGAGGAGAGACTGAGCTGAGCTCTTAGGCAGAAGCTCTTCCCTGTGAGGGTGCTGAGGCGCTGGCACAGGGTGCCCAGAGAAGCTGTGGCTGCCCCATCCCTGGCAGTGCTCAAGGCCAGGTTGGACACAGGGGCTTGGAGCAAGCTGCTCCAGTGGAAGGGGTCCCTGCCTGTGGCAGGGGTTGGAGCTGGAGGAGCTTTAAGGCCCCTTCAACCCAAACCAGGCTGGGATTTTATGAATTTCTGGAGTTGTGTGGTCCAGCCCCACGTGCAGAGCTGGGGGGAAGTCAGACCCAGCTCCAAGGTTGGACCAGGCTGCTCGGGGTGGTACCCAGGGGTACTTGGAGTATATCCAAGGATGGAGATTTTCCAGGTTTGCTGGGCAGCTACTGAATGAAATCACAGCCAGTGGGAATTGCCAAGCCCCATGTCAGTAAAGCCCAGCTTATACCAGTTCCAGAAGGGCACACTGGCTATGTCTCTGTGGGTAAAGAGCCTTGTGCAGCAACTGGTCCCTGTCCCTGGGAGGCTGATGGCTCCCATCTGCACTGTGCAGGGCTGGTGGGATGAACACACTCAGTGTGGAGTTTGGCTTCAGCTCTTCTCTGAGCATTACATGTCCCTGAGGCACAATCATTACTTGCCATGGGTTTTTTCATGTTTGAGTCACGATTTTGCAGGATAAAACCCTGTGCTGCTGTCCTGTGTTGTGAGAACGTCTTTGGCAGCTGATGGTGCATGGTGCTGGAGCACTGCAAAGGGTGGCAGGAGCCAGGCTGGGACCATCTCCTTCAGACAGGTTCTTGGGAGCATATTTTGGAGAGTGCAGTCCCCAGGCTGGCACCCTCCAGAGCTGGGGTCCCCATGCAGCCCAAGTCACCTCCTTTAGGGAAGAGTCACCTTCTTATGTTGTTTTTTAATAGGAGCACCATTTAAATGTCTCATTCTCCTCCACCACGTGCTGGGAGCCCACTGGGACCAGCACCCATCTGTGCACTTTACACGTAGCTGGAGTTACTCCTGTTGCTGTCTGTGTGCGCATAGGGAGTGCAGGAATTTCACCTCCCAAGTCCCAGCCTGAGCATCTCACACACAGCCAAACACTTCAGCAGGGAAGGCTGCTCATCCCTGCGGCAGGGCTCCGAAGTGCTCAGGCTGAAGGAGCTTTTCAGAAGCATCTGAGGAGCACAGGAACACCCATCCCAGGCCAGACTTGTGAGATTTATGATCCGCGTTTAGGTACTTCAGCCAGGCCCATGTCTGAGCAGAGCAGAGAGCAGAGGTGAGGAGCCAGAGATGGTGAATGCATGTCTGGTGCCTTTACATAAACCCCTTTCACCCTGAGGGGGACTGTCCCTACCATGACTGCTGGCTTTTAATAAAAATGCCTGGAGAAAATGATGAAGAGAAGCATTAAAAGTTGTAAATAAGCTTTCCCATGTAGATTACCTTCTGCTCCTGAAAGGAAAAGAAACTTTACTCCTTTCACAAGTGTGCACAAACAAACACGCTATTTATGAGAGTGGCAATGAGAGGCTCCTGTGTGCCTTTTGATTTGGATTAAAAAAACAGCTAGGTTGGCTTTTTTTCCTTTAGCATTTAATATTCCTTTAGTATTTTCCATGTCAGGGTATTGCTCAATGTTGCAAGCACTGCACTTCAAGGCTGTAGTTTGTAGCTGGATTTCCAAATCAAAGCCTCTCGCCAAGTTGGATCTGAAGCAGAAACTTGTGTCCCCAGCCAGCTTCCTTGCACATCCTGCAGCCTGACTGCCCCACTGTGAACAACATAGAGTGAGAGTCACACAGTTCATCTTTCATTAGTTAGGGCAGTGTCAAACATGCTCTTACCACTTTCCAAAGGGCTTGCTTGTGGCTCAACCATCCGGTTTGGTAGTGGGCTTCATGGATGTGTCCAGCTCTCACCTCCCCACAGCTCTGATTTTCAGTACCATTCTTCTAAGCAGAGGAAGAATGCAACTGCTCAACTGCTTGTTCTTGCTGGGGACAGTCCAGCCAGTTTTCTTCCAACCAGGAGAACAGGAAATGCAGCACCACTTGGCCACTGATTGCAGGCCTGACAGCAAAAATGTTTCCTGGCTCTTTGTCCAATTTCTCACCCTTATTACCCAGAACTGCTGTGAGTAATTTGAATTGCAAGTGGTGAGCTGGGCTTTGCAGTGCTGTTTTGCCAGAGTTAATGTTGTGTTTCCATGTGGTTTCTTCCATACATTTCAGCTCTGCCTCCCTTTGTTAGTGCTAGGGAACACCCCCCCCCATGCCACGCACCCACCCAGGACCTGCAGCAGTTAACACAGACACTGGCATGTGCTCCTCTCCCTGGGTTATGCTGCTTCCACTGCTGTACATTTGAAGTTGTCCACATAATGGAGAAAGACTTGCAGATTGAAGGGGGTTGGAATGAATTGTCTGTGTTCAGCAGGAGATGTTCTGCTCAACCCAGGGTGAAAGAGCATCTGTTTTCTCCCTGATGTGTGATTAGTTCATGTTGCACATGACTGTGTGCTCCAGAATGAGGAATGGTCTCACGTGTATTTCTTTTCTCCTAGACATCTTCAGTTATCCAAAAGGCAGCCAGTCCCAGGGTACGGACAGCAGCGGGTGATAGAATGCGGAAACCAGGCCCTCAAAAAGGTGAGCACTGATGCTTGGCACAGCCACAGGCCCAGGAGAGAGCTGGTGCTGAGCAAAGGACCCAGCGCAGCATGAGGACAGCAGTGGGGTGGGAGCACAGGGGAAGTGTGGGCACAAGTTTGAGCCGCTTATTTCTCCAGCAGCATGCAGAGAACCTTTCACCCAAGCAGGTGGAGGAGCAGTCCCTTGCTGGGTGCACCCTGAAGCTCATGGGGCACAGTGCTGGGCAGTGAGGGTGTTCTGGTGTATGAGCACACACCATCTGCTTGTGCTCCCAGCGTGAGGCAGACAGCTCCTGTGCTGGCACAAGCCTTCCCCTTCTAATGAGGCGTGAAACCAAAGCCCAGCCTACCTCGTGGGGATGGCATCTGGTACTTCACCTCTGGCCACCCGAGCCTCCTGCCTGTTCCACGCAGCAGCAGCCACACGTGCACTCCCCATAGTGCCCCAACTCAAGTGGGAAGTTGTGGGGCTGCTGAAGCTTAGCTGCTCCTAAGGGCTCCTTGTGCTTAAGAGGACTATTGATTTCCTTCAGCCTTGTGCCACGCGTGTGTGTTGGACCGGGGTGATCTCATCACATATGCCTGGGAGGATGGGGGAAGGGAGCAGCTTAGAGGATGGAGCATCCTCCACAGTGCTTTGTTCACATCTGCTGCACGCTCACCAGGTTTATTGCAGGAGATTCCTATGCTCCGTTTCTCTCCTCCCTTTCTTGTGTTTTAAACGTCTTTGCTTCTCTGGTGGCTCCTCTCACAGAAGCATTATCCCCTTCCAATCACTGCTTGTCCTTTAATGAAGTGCAAATAAATGAAGGCGAGCAGGGGATGGGGGAAGCGTGCTGCGAGGCAGCTGCAGGGCTGGGAATCAAAGAGCCACGTTGATTGTCAGCACTGTGGCCTCGGGCCCGGCTGCGCACAGCTTCTTCCCTTCCTCAGGAGCAGGATGCCTCAGCCCAGTGCTGTGGGACCTGTGCTAGGCCATAGGTTACAGCAGCAACACTTGGGTTTGTGTCCTACTTACCTGCTGTTTTAATAATGCATTGAACTTTCGCTTGTTCTTCATTTGCCTGCAGAAATTCTTGCTTCTCTTGCCCTCTCTGCTGCTTTCCCTGCCTGCTTAATGAGGAGTTTTGCATGTTAAAGGTGAAGAATAAAATAGAACTTCTCTAGCAGAGTATGGCAAGAGGTTACTTGGAGTGCACAGATGCTGTTAGAGTTATCCAGCAACACCTAGAGGAGCCTTACTCATCCACGGGGGCTTTTTTGCTTCTGGCTTAAATACTTTGTGTCCTTTAGTCTTGCTTTCTTGAGGAGATGGCAGAATACTGTCCCTCAAGGGGAATTGTTCTTCCACCCTTTTCATTCATTTCATAGAATCCCAGACTGGTTTAGGTTGGAAGGGACCTTAAAGCTCCTCCAGCTCCAACCCCTGCCACAGGCAGGGACCCCTTCCACTGGAGCAGCTTGCTCCAAGCCCCTGTGTCCAACCTGGCCTTGAGCACTGCCAGGGATGGGGCAGCCACAGCTTCTCTGGGCACCCTGTGCCAGTGCCTCAGCACCCTCACAGGGAAGAGCTTCTGCCTAAGAGCTAATCCGAACTTCCCATGTCTTGGTGTAGTGAGAGCCACATGAGCCAGTTTTAGTGGCTTTTGCGTTTGTTCCTTTCGAGCTTTGCCACTTCTTCATATAGTTAAAATGATGGAGCTTCACCCGTTTGCTGCTTTTTAGGTTACTGCTTGCCACTGTGGGAGGACACTGATTGGTGAGGACTAGGCAGAGACTAAAATGCAAATGCAGATGCCTCAAGTCAGGTCTCCCTGCTTCAAGCACACCCCATTGGTTTAGACAAATGATCCGTGTTACCTGGGTCATGACAGGGCCAGGGAGGTCACTCCTCTCCTCTGAAGTGCCTGCAGAGCCCATGCCATGGGCAGATAATGTTCAAGAGCATTGGCTGCTTTCACTGACACAAACACTTTGTCTCTTGTCTCAGCCATAGACTGGAAAGATGGTAAAAAGCACAAGTACGGTCGCCCATCAGAGTCCCCCTCCCAGTACCAAGGTAAGAGAGCTCCCTCTCCCCTTTTCCCCTTCTCCTTCTCTTCTCTCCCTCTCCCCCCCGCTTCCCTCCTTCTTTTTCTCCCTCTCCCCCTCTCCCCTTGTGTTTATTTTCTCCTGAAAGCTTTTTGAGTTGTTGGGATGTGGGAAACTGCAAACGCCAAATGAGATTACAGATAAAAACTGCTTCTGGAGAGCCCTCACGTGAGTCCTCATGTGGTTAATTCTGACCACAGTCAGAACTGGCCAAGAAGACACTGGGGTGAGCCCAGAGCTGAGCCAGCTCATTTGAAACCAGCCAGGATCCAGCAGATCTGTTTCTTCCTCAGCTGCAAGTGCGGAGGGGAGACTCTGCCCATGTTTTTCCATGCACTTGGGGCATAAGGAACTTCTTACTCTCCATTCACTGCTCTTCCATGTTCACAGCAGTGGCTAGCCCAGGCCTCACTGTTGCAGGAGAGACATGGTATGGCCAATGGAAGGGTTCCTAGAGCAGCTGTCAGTGCTGACATGAAAGCTGGAGAGGGGCTTTGGACAAGGGCCTGTAGGGAGAGGCCAAGGGCAATGGCTTGAACCTGCCCGAGGGGAGACTGAGCTGAGCTCTTAGGCAGAAGCTCTTCCCTGTGAGGGTGCTGAGGCGCTGGCACAGGGTGCCCAGAGAAGCTGTGGCTGCCCCATCCCTGGCAGTGCTCAAGGCCAGGTTGGACACAGGGGCTTGGAGCAAGCTGCTCCAGTGAAAGATGTCCCATGTCATTGGAGATGAGGCATCCCCAGCACAGGCAGGGAGGGCTGTGGCCCTGAACTGGCTCCTGCCATTCCTCAGGAGGGATGCAGATGACTTCCAGCTTTAGGAAGTTCATGTAAGGCTTGTGTAATTTAATAGATTTTAGGGCCTGTATTTTACTTACAGAGCATAAGAAGATCATGTCCTTACGTCCTCCCATTCTGCCTGTCTCTGTAAGGGAAGCGATGTCCATACTTCCCACCAAGTAGAGAGCAATAGGAAACTGAACAATTGCCTGAGCTAAGCCATTTTAGCAGGAAATACGTGTTTGCCTTTGGGAATTCTCTTCTGTGTGTAATAGAGCCCTTAGGAGAGCTGCAGTAGCTGCTGTACCTCAGGGGGTGGCACTCAGGGCAGTGGTTCTCTGACACATTGTGGGCCACCATCAGCCCTCGCCATTCTCTCTTGGGGCATCTCATCTGTTCTTGTCTGCCCTCAATGTGAAGTCCTGTGGATCACAGTTTGGAATGACCTTCTCCAAGGGCAGGAAGTGTGTTAGAACCTCCAGTAAAGTCCTGGCTCCTGTGTCACCGCACACTAAGCTCCATGTGACATTATGGGGCACTGCCACAGCTCCCATGGCCTGTGTACGGTCAGTGTTTGGGGTGTTGAGGCTATGCTGCTGTTCCCCTCTGCTCTGTGTGCGGATGGCAGAGACTGGCTGCTGTTCAGGGGCAGTGCTGACCTGAAATGGAGCTTTCTGGGGGCTTCAGCTTCCCCAGCAGCACTCATCCACACCAGCCACCACAGCACACTGCATCCCAGGGCTCGCTGGCCTGGGGAGGAACCTCTGCAGACAGGCTCATGGGCACGTGTCTCCTCAACAAGCACATGGAGCAGTGAGGGATCTGCCCCCTGCAAGAAACTAAGCAGCAACTCACTGCCTGAGGCTGGGGTAGGTGTGAGGGGTGAACCTACAGCAGCTCTCTGGCACAGAGCAACCTGTGATCCAGGCTGAAAGGATTCCTGCTTAGAGGTAAAGCTGCACTGGGACACCTCTGAGAAGCAGGAAAGCAGATGCTGTCCCGGTGGTTGAAACCTGTTTGGTTTGGCTCACACATCCTCTCCTTTCTTCTGAGCAAGACAGCGAGTAAGTGGGATCGTGATGTTGGTTGTAGCCGTTACTGATGGAGAATGTGCAGCTGGATTGATGGCTGAGCAAGTGGAACCGTGACAGGGAGGACATGCAGGAGCCCTGCCATGGTGCTGGGAGAGCTGATCCCTGGGGAGGCTGTGCCCAGGCGTTGGGATCTGCCAGCAGACACCATCCTCTGCTCATTTTCATAGCGAGCTGCCTCAGACTGTGCTGCTTTCATGTGCTGCTTGATGCTCATTAGCAGACACACATATGGGCTGCAGACTTTAATGGGATGCCTTGATCTGGGGAGGGCACGTTCTCCTTCACAGATGTGACCTGCAATGCACATGTATTGTTTCAGTTGGATTGATGACCCCTGGGGAGCTGAAATGCTAATGGGGCCCAAAGCAGGCTTCAGTTAGAGACAAACAGAAACTCTGTCTTCATTTAAATCCTGGGCAAAAGATGAACATAGATTTTCAACACGATGAGAAGTTAAACATAAAGGTGCAGTCTTGCACTGTTCACAGCTATGACCCCTTGGATGTGTGGAGTGTTTGGTTTGGAGTATTTTGGAAGGTTAAGCCATCAGAGCCCAGATTTCACATTCTGCCTGCACATGCTGTCTCCCTTTGACACAAGCGTGTGGTAAGGAGCTTTCCAAATGCAAGCAGGAGTGATGGACCATTGCCCCAAGTAGGCATTTTCACAGCTGAGTTCCAGGAGTCATGCAGCTTTACAGTCCTTGGCCCTTGTTCAGCTCACAGATGCAGTTACAAACCCATGGTGCTGCTCATTAAGGATCCTCCTCTTGTTTCTTCCTTCAAGCAGGTCTGAGGTATGGTACAGGGAGGAGCATGGTGCCTTCAGTGGGTGATCCCTCCAGTTTGGGGGAGTGCAGTCTGCTCTGCACACTGGGGAGGAAGTAGGGAAGAGAATCCCAGAATCCCAGCCTGATTTGGGTTGGAAGGGACCTTAAAGCTCCTCCAGCTCCAACCCCTGCCACGGGCAGGGACCCCTTCCACTGGAGCAGCTTGCTCCAAGCCCCTGTGTCCAACCTGGCCTTGAGCACTGCCAGGGATGGGGCAGCCACAGCTTCTCTGGGCACCCTGTGCCAGCGCCTCAGCACCCTCACAGGGAAGAGCTTCTGCCTAAGAGCTCATCTCAGTCTTGCCTCTACCAGTTTAAAACCATTAAGAAATGGCCGGTAGTGAACAGGGAAAGAAGCAAGCCTGAACTGCTGTATTGACTCTGCCTTTTCTCAGTGTTTAGAGAACTCTTTCTGCTGCTTCTCACAAAATAAGTCCCCAGAACCATGAGTCGTAAGTACCTGCAGTTCTGGTGGGGTGTGTGTGTCTTCATGTGGTGCTTGGGTCCCAGTGGAATTCATCTCAGATCAGTTCCATGTGCAAGCACTATTTTTAGAGGCCCGCAGCTGCCTCGGAGGTTGCTGCTCCTGTTGGGGCTGTGCAGCTCAGTCCCAGCGCAGCGCGGTGCTGCGGGGAGCGGAGCAGCGTTGGCTGTTGTGGAGCCACTGAGAGGAGGATTAAAGCCAGGACCGTGTTTAGCAGTGAGGATTGAAACCAGCTGAGCAGGGGGGAGGGTTTTCCTTTAAGCTAAAATAGTTGAGTGCAGCTGATCCCTTCCATAGAGCCCTGCTCAGGCCCTGGGGCAGACACACGGTACTGTCACTACCAGCATCCTCTGTGCTCCACAGACAGGGGCTTCTGAAGGACCCCCCAGCCTGAGATGAGCCCAGGTCAGCAAGTAGAGTTATAAGGAGGGATGCAAGAGGCATTGCCATGGCTGGGCTTGCTTTGCCTGGTGTTTAGTACACATAATTCATACATTTCATTGATACGAGCAAGTGTAAAATCATTGAACCATGGAATGGTTGGAAAGGACCTTAACACCATCCAGTTCCAACCTTCCACTAGAGCAGCTTGCTCCAAGCCCCTGTGTCCAACCTGGCCTTGAGCACTGCCAGGGATGGGGCAGACACAGCTTCTCTGGGCACCCTGTGCCAGCGCCTCAGCACCCTCACAGGGCAGAGCTTCTGCCTTTATCTAACCTGAACTTTCCCTGTTTCAGTTTGAACCCATCACCCCTTGTCCTATCACTACAGTCCCTGATGAAGAGTCCCTCTCCAGCATCCTTGTAGTCCCCTTCAGACACTGGAAGCTGCTCTGAGGTCTCCAAGCAGCTTCTCTTGTCCAGGCTGAACAGCCCCAGTGTTCTCAGCCTGGCTCCACACAGGAGCTGCTCCAGCCCCTGAGCATCCTCATGGCCTCCTCTGGGCTGGCTCCAACAGTTCCACGTCCTTCTTACGTCGAGGTCACCACCTTCAGGCAGTGGCAATGAAACTGTGTATTTCCTGTTCATTTCCACTGTGTTTAACAGCGTGCTCATCATCTGCATGGGAGGAGGCAAGAAAGTAGCATTGCTTTTATGTATTTGGAGCAGGGAGATTATCCAGCCCTGACGGCTTCTCTGTGCACTTGAAGCGGAACTGAAGCAACGTGTGCTGACCTTGATGCCTGAGTTCTTAGAGGTGTGGTGTGCGCTGCAGTAGCTAAAATGGCTCTTAATGTAGCTTTTGTTTTGAGAATAGGCTGATTCACAACTTGATGTGAGCAGGGGAAGCAGGAGCTGACTCTTTAATTGTGCTGCCACACATTCAATGCTCTTGAAATGACTTGCAAGCGGCGGTCCCCCAGGAGCTGTTGGGATGAATACCAGCTCCTGTCGTGCTGGAAGGAGCCTTTCCCAGCTGCTCAGTTGAAATGGCAAAAGTCACAATTTGCTCAGATCACAGGAGCTTTTAATTCCTCATTTAATCCCAGGTTCCCCTGGATGACATATTGCTTTTACCCTTCCTGCTGTACATGGGAAGGGTGAGGGCAAGGATCAACGCGTTTCCCACAGCAGTGCTCAGTGGAAAGGGCTTTGGTGTTGGGTGTGAGCTGCTGTGTTCAGGCAATCCCTGTTTGGAGGATCCCTGCTTCCATCCTGCCTACAGGCTCTGTGTCTGCCTCAGGAAGTGATTGCTGAGGTCGAACTGATGCTGCTCTGAACTGCTGGGCCATGGTGTGTGGCTGGACCAGGGAAGCTGCAGCATCAACATATGCAGTTTCCTATTGACTTGGGCTGCTTTTAGCCCACGGGGACTGTTCTTAATCCCCAGACTGAGCCATCTCTTTAACAAATGACTTCCAAGGGGCAGTTGTCTGGAAGATTCCACAGCTCCCCATCTGTGCTGGGTATTTATATGAAGTTGCAGGTTGTTACCCTCGCTCTTTGCAGACCCCTCTCAGCAGCGCAGAGGCAGTAGGATGCCGCAGGCAGCACGGTGCTTTGTTCTGCCTGTCAGCTGCAGTTGTAAATCCTCTGTGGTCACAAACATCAGAGGATCTTGATGAGAGCATGTTGCCTGTGAGCACCTCCTCTGTGAGGACTGGAGAACTGCCTGTATCTGGAGTCCAGCCATCTCGCTCTGAGCTTTTTGCTTGTCAGTTCCTATTTGAATCCTTTCGTTTTCTCTTCTCAGGTCACTTCACCTGGGAGAAATACCTGAAAGAAACATGTGCCATCCCAGCTCCCGCCCATTGCTTCAAGCAGGTAAGAGGGTGCAAACAGGAAAGGTCAAAGGTGATGGTGCATTAGTGACCCAGGAGTTCCCTGCTTGGGATAGGCCCCTTTTTTGGCAAGGAAGATGCTTAAGGATATCAGAGAATTAACAGGAAACCAAGTGTGCTGAAGCAAAGGTAACAAGCACAGATTTTACTCTGAGATATGCATGGATGGGAACGTGAGAAAGCTTTTACTGTGCCAAGCATAGGCCCTTAGAGATATGGTTCTGGTGATGGGATAGCAGCCCTTGGGCACTGAGCACAGAGGTGGGTACAGGGGATGCAGGAGGGAATTGGCACATTACATGGTACACCTGGGTCTGGGTGTACCAGGATACTCCTCAGCAGCACGGAGGAATTGTATCTGTTGGGTTGGCTGGGTGATTCCCCTGAGAAGAGGGCTATGAGGAAAGGGTAGGTCTGGTTACAGGTCTGCCAGGGCTCACCAAGCTTTCTTTGCTGCTCTGTGGTGTCTGCTCCCGTGCTGTGCTTGGAGGATGCTGTCAGTCTCTGGTAGAACCAGTGTTGGTGCTCTCAGGGTAGCAGCCTAAATAGTGGAAATCCTGGCTCTGGATGAGTCCCTGTTTTTCTCTTTGCAGTCATACACTCCACCTGCAAATGAATTCAAGATCAGTATGAAACTAGAAGCCCAGGACCCCCGGAACACCACGTCCACGTGCATCGCCACAGTGGTGGGTCTGACGGGCGCTCGCCTGCGCCTGCGCCTCGATGGCAGTGATAACAAGAATGACTTCTGGAGGCTGGTGGACTCTGCTGAAATCCAGCCCATAGGAAACTGTGAGAAGAACGGAGGGATGCTGCAGCCTCCACTGGGTGAGCTGGAGTTCAGCTGTCCACTGAGCACCCACATGATCTGTGCGGAAAACACTGGGGGGTTTATATCTCTGTGCCTGGGACAGAGACCCTTGGACTGCCCCTGCCTACCACTGTGATATGGAGCAGCCCTGTTAGTTTGGGCTGTTAAACATGTATCCCACACGAGGTCTGTATTTCCACGTGGATGTTGTGGCATGGATAAGGAGGTGTTTTAGAGTGTAGATGAAAGAGCTCTTTCCACCTAGGTGAACTGCCTGGGCTCTTTGATTGCCAAGCTCAGGATAAGCACATGCTGACTGTGCTTTCTGAAGTTATCCCTGTGTACCCCAAAGGAAAAACACTTCCATGCATTTGTGGGAAAGAATGCCAGAGCCAGTGTGATTTCTAGGGGACACACAAGCAATGGAGGGCACCCCAAAGTCCTAGCGACCCAGGGGTGTGGGTGGTAGTGTTGGAAGGCAGAGCAACCATGATGGCCTCTCCTGGGTAACTGCCTGTATAAGGACAGAATGAATCCAGGTTCTCCTTTCCTGGGAGACACGCCACAGTCACCCAGGCAGTGCTGGCACTTGGCCTGGTCTCTGACCACTGCCCATTGCTCTGGGCTTCTGATTCTGCTTCCAAGTGCTGTCATCTCCAAGGTGTGCTTGGCATGAGCTGGGTGTCATCCATCAGTGCGTTCCCCTGCGCTCCCCCTGAGCTGAGCAGGGTATTGGTGTCTGGTTGGCTTTGCTGGGGATCTGTGAAACTTGAGGTAGAGCATAACCAAGAGAACAGTCAGGGCTGAGGCACTGCTGATCCCAACACTGATTTCAAAAGCATTTCGGTTTTCATTCATGCTGTCTAAGGGTATGTGTGCCCAAGTGCCTTTGGGTCAGTAGGAAGTCAGCTGGGGACCATGTGATGAGGAAACAGAAGGTCTGACAAGGTTCCCAGTGATTTAAGTCCTGTCTCATGTGAAGAGACACTTGTAATATTTCATCTCTTGATTTAGTTTCACTTTGCTGCAGATTGATCACTAACGTGGACAAACAAGTGCTCTTTCCAGTCTGGTCTTTGGGTGAATGCATCTTCTGTTTGGCACTGGCCAAATGAGGAGCTCATTTGCTGGTTCTTTCCTGATGAAACACCAAACTCAACCTGCTTTTGCATCCTGCTGCCCATTATTTGTGAAGCATCTTCATAAATCTCCCTCAGTTAGCACATCCGCAAATGAGATCAAGCCGATCTGTAGCGATGCAGGAAACCTTCAGTGGGACACCTGGAATGAGGGGTGTTTTTAATCATGTTTTTCCATGGAGAACCATTAGTGAGCTTTGTGGAAGTAGGGCCTGAACTGCAGTGGGACCCTTGGGATTGACCTTTCTGAAGAAGGAAGGAACATCATCAGATGCATATTCTGGCACATCCCACCACACAAAGCTGTGTGTATGCAGGTCTAATGATGCCCTTTGCCTTCATATTGGCTACAGGCAAAACCTGCTGCAGCTCTGAACATTGAAGCTGCCAGTTTTAGAATCATAGAATAGTCAGGGTTGGAAAGGATCTTCAGATCATCCAGTTGCAACCCCCCTGCCATGGGCAGGGACACCTCACACTAAACCAGGGCACCCAAGGCTGTGTCCAACCTGGCCTTGAACACTGCCAGGGATGGAGCATTCACAGCTTCCCTGGGCAACCCATTCCAGTGCCTCAGCACCCTTACAGTAAAGAATTTTGATGTTATTTCCATGCATGCTGCTGTGCATTTGCAGACATCGCTTCGAGACCTTGGTCCCAGGGAGCAGCACATGAGCTGCCCATCTCCTGTGGGTACCAGTCCTGCCTGGCAGCCATGGTTCCTCCTGTGCCTTGCCCGGCTTTTGCCAGCAGATGGCAATAAGGGTAATGGAGCTGCTGAAGGAGAGGGTTCATGCTCTGGAAGAAGTCTTTGTGCCCAGCTGTGACCTGCATAACCTTGGGCCAGGCTAGAATCACAGAATCCCAGGTTGGGAGGAACCTCAGGGACCATCAGGTCCAACATTTATAGGCAAAACCTGACCTAGACTAGATGTCCCAGCATTGTGTCCAGTCAGGTGTTAACAGTGGCCAACGCTGGGGAATCCATCACATCCCAGGGGAGGTTATCCAGTGGCTGATCGTTCTCATGGGGAAAAATCTCCCTCTTGTGTCCAGTCAGAATCCCCCCAGGATGTTGTGCTGTGGCATCTCAACCCTGGCAGAGCTTTGCCATGTCAGTCACCATGGGATGCTCTCCCTTTAGGTCCAGGCCCAGGGTTATCTTCAAACTACCACAGATACAGACAGTGCAATGCCCTGTTCAGCTGAGCAGCAGAAATTGCTTCTGCAGGAAGATGCATATGGAGCAAAGAAGGTGTTTTGTGATACCTGGTTGTGCAGTTGCACTCAGGGCCGTAGCCCAGAGCATGTGAATTTGCTTTCTTCTTCCCATAAACCCCTGTCTGCTATTTCTGTACTTCTCTTCATAGACAACATCGAGCCTAAAGCTGCCATTCTTTCCTGTAATGGTTAAATCTGGTTCCCAGCCAAGCCACAGCCTCTTCATTTAGTCAGGTTAGCTTGCCTGCAGCTCATTCTAAAAGGTGCAGGGGACCACCCAGGAGCTGAGATTCCCTATGGAGGAAGAAATTCCATACTCTGAGTGTGCACTTGCTGATTCATGTCTCCCTGTAGCAGGATCACTGAGGCTGCCAGCACTAGTGCTGTGCAAAGCTCTCTGCCTGCATGGGTAATGTGCAGACGTGTGTTCCCAGCAGAACATTGCAGACAGCCATCCCCAGGGGGTTCTTTTCAACAGCATCATGCTTTGTGTGCAGAGCATCTGGAAAAGGTCACATCTCACCCTCCAACATGAGGAGGAGGGTGATGTGTGATCACAGTGTGTGCCTGCTGCAGAGGTCCCATCCCAGCAGGCGTGTGCTGCTGGATCCAGTCTCAAAGTCTCTATCTCTGCTTCCTCCCCTGCAGGCTTTCGGCTGAATGCCTCCTCTTGGCCCATGTTCCTTCTGAAGACTCTGAATGGAGCAGAGATGGCTCCTGTCCGGATTTTCCACAAGGTATTTATTTCACTGTTTATGAAGACACCCTCTTGGCACGGCCCCTTTGCTGCAGAGCACCAGAGTCACAGCTGGTTTCTCACTAGAGGAGGTAAACAGTGACCAGCTTTCCCCTGGTGCTGCTTCTCTGGGGCAGACCTGTACCCTCTATGGCTGCATCACAGCAGTGTCAGGATGCAGACAGGGGTCTGCTAAGGAAGCATCTTGGGCTTCAACACTCAGGCTTGAGAGATGGGCTTGTTTTTCACTTGGGCTGCAGGTGCTGTCCAAGTCAGGAATGCAGTATCTGAAAGTCAGCACCTCTCTGAAACCTTTTAATGTACCAGAGCTTGGGAGGTGGGCAAAGACTGCTGAGAGGCCACACTGCAAGTATGGGTCTGTAGTTTGTAATCTCACATCTTTTGTCAGAGAGCTACAGAAGCCATTTTAGAGGCTTGTGCTGTGCTATGGGATGGTGGATGTGTAAAAGACAAGGAGAAGCAAGCTCCAAATAAGGATGGGTGGCAGATCTCTCACATGTCTAGCAAAGCTGCAGTCTGGGGAAGAATGACAGAGAATGACTCTCATATCTCAGGTTTTCCTGCTCTGAGATAACAAGGTACCTACAGAGGCTCTTTGGAGTTTTATTTCCTGCCTGTGCTGCATGGCAGAGGTGTCACAGGCTCCAAGTGTTAACGTAGCACATGTGGGTTTGATCTAGCAGCAGGGTGATGGCAGAGCACTGAGCAGTGGACTTCATTGCTGCTTGACTTGAAGGGCATGTAGTTGTGTAGTTAGGCCAGCATGAGCACACCTGGTTGGGGTTCACGTCCAGCCCACTAGCTCCTTCTTGATCTGCTCCTGGAGGGGAGTTTGCTGAGGGAGGGGACAGCCCTGGCATATCCTCTTTCAGCACATTTTCAATTTCTCCTTATAGGAACCACCATCTCCATCCCAAAACTTCTTCAAGACAGGTATGAAGCTGGAGGCAGTGGACAGGAAGAACCCTCACTTCATCTGCCCGGCCACCATTGGGGAGGTGAGAGGTTCTGAGGTCCTCATAACATTTGATGGCTGGAGAGGTGCCTTCGATTACTGGTGCCGATATGATTCCCGGGACATCTTTCCCGTAGGCTGGTGCTCGCTGACTGGAGATAATCTGCAGCCCCCTGGAACAAAAGGTAAGGCCCACGTTGTTGCTTAGGTGTCTTCCTCCTCCATTTACCTCTCAAACAGCAGCAAACCAGGCAGAGGCTGGCAGCAGGGACATCTGGGTGCCGTGCCTGCCTCTCTTACACTGCTTCCTGCGTGGTAAAGGTACAGATGATCCCATGTAAATGCAGTGTAACAGCCTGGCCTCAAGGTGTTAAGGAGCAGCCATGGATAGAGGTGGGCAGGAGATGGCTCTCTGAAGGGATGGAGTTGGTCACCACTGCTGGGGTGTGCTCCTCCTCAACACCTTCATCGGAGGCTTTCCTACACCTTTAGAATGCACGTTCCAAGGGAGTTTTCCACATGGGGACCAGGCTATCTGTGGATAAAGTAAGGGAATAACGAGAAGTATGAATTGCAGGACTCTTTGTACATGTGGCATGTACATGTGACTGTGCCTGTGGCAGAGACCTTGCTCTGCCTTGTCCTGTGATCTCTGCTTTGAACGTGGGAAGCACAGGTCTGGATGGATTGTACTTGCCTTGTTCCTAGGGCTGTGACTGTTGCTTTGGAATGATGCTGAGGAGCTTGCAGAGGTCTGAGCATTGGCTGTGGAGGTTTTCACATGTCTTTAGCTTGCTAGCACTACAGTTGCATTTAGGACCTGGGAGCTGTCATTGTCCCCATGCTCATCCCTCTGGCATTTGCTGCTTGGCAAACCCAGCCCATGCCTGACAATGGAATGAGAAGGAAAGCAGCCTCTCTGCTGGAGCTGAAGGATTACTTAGGAAAGGCATTTCTCTCATGAGACTGTTCCTTGTGAAAACCCAGGATCAGCTTGTGCTGACCCATCAGACCCCTGCTGTCCCTCGGTGTGACCCAGCCCTGTTCTCTGTGCTGCAAGGCTGGCTCAGGCTCCCCTTGTGCAGGGGTGATTCTGTTCTGGCTGGGAACTGAAAGGTTGTTGCTGTTTATCTTGGATTGCTGCTATTGGCCTTGATGTTCCCAGCCTCTCCCTCGCTTCCTGCTGGTTGTTTGCATTCTGTCCTGCGGGCGCCACAGAGCTGCTGGGGACCTCCCAGCCAGGGCTGCCCCCCCTGCCCAGCACTGCCCTGCGGTCACCCCCAGCATCTCCAAGGTGCTTCTCAGGTACTGCACAAGGGGCTAAAGACATGGTTGTGTTGGGTGGGAGCTTTGCTGGCACTAAACTAGAGGTGGAAGGGTTCAGGGGCAAGGTGCAAACGGCCTTCCTAAGAGAAGTGGGAAGACTCACAGCACCCAGCACAGGCAGCATCTCTGCAGCCTCCCTGTGCCAGGGCTGTGAGGGAGCAGAGCATCCAGAAGTGACACCCCAGTGTGGGGCAACACTGTGGTCATTTTGAGCCATCTTGAGAAGCATTTGCTTCCCCCCCTTGGCAGGCAGCAGTGACTCCCCCTCTTGCATTGGCTCCACCAGCAGCCACGCTGCGGTTCCCACTCATATACTAAAGTAGTGAACCCCCAAAGTCACATCTCCCACTCCCAGGCAGAGGCTCTCAGGCAGGTTTCTGCTCTCTTGGTTGTGTTGTTCAAGTCCAGAGACAAGAGCAGGGATTGCAGAGATTGTATGAGCCATGCAAAAACATCCCGGAGTTAGGATCAGCTTTGGCTCTGTGGTGTTTTCCTTTCCTCTCTGTGGCTGCCCCCCTCCCTTTCCTGGCCCAGACTTTGCAATTCCCACTTAAACCAAATGAAGGGAGCACTGGGAGCTTTCCTTGTCTGTAATCAGATTCCTCCCTGTTCCTTTACCTCTCAGCCCTGCTTTGGAGGAGGGTTGAGCACAGTCCTCCCAGGACCTGAGAGCGCTGCCCTTGGCAGGGTTGGAGGATGCTTCACCGCAAAGGGATCCCCCTTTCCTCCAGCTCCAGCAAAGCTTCCTTATGTGCCAGCCTGGAGCCTGCAGGACCACGCAGTGGAGTTGGGCAGGTTCCCATTCCCATTTGGAATTCCACCTAAATCAGGGAGACCTGGGGAGACACACAGGAGGTCAGTGCTACGGGTGGTTGAATGAGCTCTGCCGATGGGCACGAGGTGCTTGGGGGAGCTGAGATGTCCTGTGAAGAGTTAACTCCATGGAGACTGATGCTTTCCTGGGGCTGAGCAAAATGAGCTCATGATCAAGGGAAGCAGAACTTCAAAGAGGCCAGGCATGTTTATTTAATGCTGGTAACTTAATTCAGCTCTAATCTGTCCCTTCTGCTGCCTGCCAGCAGTGGTGGAGGAGCGCAGGGCTTCTCCAGGCACATCCCCTCTCCAGCTCCGGGGCCTCCCACTCCCACCAGTGCTTGCTTTGCTGGGCAGGGTGCTGGTGGAGCTGGGGCCCAGCCAGCCATGCCGAGGGGAGCTTTCCTGAGGACACGTGTGTGTGTGAAGGGAGGAAAGGGAGGTCAAGCGGCGAGGAGGAGCAGCTCTGCCTGCCAGGTTGGTAATTCCATGGCTGTCAGATGTGCTCTGTGGTGGCTGGCGGCCAGACGGCTGCAGGCTCCTGGGTATCTCCTGCAGCTCCTCTTTGTGCAGCACAGCCTGGAGCTGCAGGGTTCCAATGAACCCACACTGCAGAGGGGTGTAGCTCCAGGGGTGCCTGTGCCAGCGGTCAGTCCTGCTCCTCTCTGCTCCCCATCAGGCTGGGGTTGGAGGTCGGCTCTGCTGGGCTCCCAGAGCAAGGCGAGATGTGGCAGGGTTTGGCCTGTGCATCCTCAGCCTGCCCATGCCAGCCAGGCAGCAGCTGGGGAAGGCAGGGGGTTAGAACTACATGATCTTAAGGTATTCTGTGATTCTATGACTGTCCCAAAGGGAGGGGGCTTCTGGGGCAAAAGCTTCCTCTTGACTTCCCATCCATGCCAGTGCTGTACTCCTAGGACTATCTCTTAACCAGGGATCAG
Source organism: Neopsephotus bourkii (assembly GCF_033783945.1). NCBI lineage: Eukaryota > Metazoa > Chordata > Aves > Psittaciformes > Psittacidae > Neopsephotus > Neopsephotus bourkii. The sequence continues at coordinate 1,163,005 of NW_026902107.1, read as the reverse complement.
CACTCCTCACCTGCAGTGTACAGCATCTTGTATGTCTTTTCATGCCACTTGCACACGTGCTCTTTTACTCTGAAACACGTATCCCTGGCTCTTAGGAATAGAAGGTGAGGTGGGTGTCCTATAAAACTAGGTGCTGGTTGGCAGCTTTGAGCAGTGCTCAATGGGCAGAGTGTGCTACTGGTAGCCCCTGCAGTTACCTTGCACAGAAGATGCTCAGGACTTGTGGGTTCACTTCAGAGTTTTAGAAACCAGAAATGAAGACAGAGGGTTGGAACTGGATGAGCTTTAAGATCCCTTCCAACCCCAACCAGGCTGGGATCCTGTGGTTAATTCTGCTCAACCATGGTTTGTGCATCACTGCTGGGTGGCAAGGGAACACTGTGACCTTAAAAACAAGGATGCAGGGACACAGGCAGCCTGCAGCAGCCTGCCCACAAGCACAGGTAGGGCTGTCAGAGGTCGAAGTAACTCAGAAGGTCCTTGTACCATTGGACTGTGCCTTGGCAGGGGGGTTGGACTAAGTGGCCTCCAGAGGTCCCATGCAATGCTTGTGATTCTGTGATGCTGAGCTCCTCTGGAGTTCCCTGCTGGGTTCACTGCACCCATTACATTGATTTCCCAGCCCTGTGCATGCTCACCAGAACAGAACATCACAAGGGGTGCCGGGTGCTGAGCGGGGCAGCAGTGAAAGCGTTAAGGCTGGGTGGGCAGAGCTGGGAGCAGCTCCAGCACTGGAATTTGGAGGAGTGGAGTCGCTGCCTTGGCCAAAACCCAGCTGGCGACAAGCCCTGACCGGGATGGGGCTGGGGAGCTGCTGGGGAGGTGATGCAGAGCCTTGGCTGGGCCAGGCCTGCCAGGCAGCCACAGCAAGGGCAGCGCAGAGCCCGGTGCTGCGTGTGGTCAAACAACAGGCATGTCCCTGCACTGTGTGAGCACACTGCTGCTGTCAGCACACTGCAGCCTGGGCCTGGCTGCCTCCAGAGCCTGCCCCTCCCCTTGCAAAGCCCAAGTGAAGGGTTTTAGATAGTTACCATGGGGATGTGTTGAAGTGGAGCTCACATTCACTCCTGGACTCGTATCCGCTCCCACTGTTGCATGTGTTACACAGCCCAGAGGCTGGAGCCTGCCCTCACACGGGAGGGTAAGAGAAGGGCACAAAATGCTGCCCCTGGGTAGGAAGCTGATGAAGTCCTTCATCCCCCACCACTGCTGCTGCCATGTGATATGTTGGTTAACTGCTTTGGCATCTTCAGATGAAGATGATGGTTGGATGCTAGACTTTCTGCCCCCGGGCAAAGGTAATGTGTATTTTATGACTTTATTTCTGCTGTTGCTTGGTTTCTCTTCCTCCGCTGGGGCGAGGACACGGTGATGGGTGGAGGAGCCTCATGAGGAGTAGCTGGCAGGGGAGCGCTCAGGTGAGCTCTGCTTTACAGCTTGAAGGAGATGGAAAAATACCCATTGCTGTCACTTCAGGACTGAGCTGGGAGCTGGGGCTCGTCCATCAGGCTGGGTGATGAGCGTTGGCATTGGGGTGGCTGGAGTTGGGAGCACACAGATACCGATGCTTGCACAGAGAAGTTCAGCATTTTCTCTTCTAAGTGTGAGTCTAACGCACGTCCAGCCATCATGCTCTTGGAAGAGCCCAAGGAGTATCCCTTGAGCTGTTTGGAGCACAGAGCTGAGGGGCTTATCCTGGCTTGCGTGTGCGTCCTGGAGTCTGGGTTGGTTGTGGAGGTCTGGGTGCTGCAGGAGGGTTTGCTGCTCCCCAAACCCCTGTGGATGCTGATGTTGCCTGTGGCTCAGCACACAGCAGATCTGGGGCTCAGTAGGATCTCAGGCATGGCACCGACCTGATGTTACTGTGGATGTCTTGGGGGTGGAAAGAGCCTCCAAGAAGAGGAGGTGACCTGGGACAGGCAGTTTCCACCATCCTGCAGCCTGTCCTTCATATGAAGTTCATATCCCGTGTCCTTCATATGAAGTTTATATCCCCTGTCCTTCATATGAAGTTGTTTCCCAACTTAGCTTTTCCTCATGTGTTTTATTCTGAAGTAGTTCATAACCCACAGATTATGAATCTCTGTATTCAGGACGTTTCCTTCCTTTTCCATCCCACTTCCTGGTCCAAAACAGGGTGCTCCTGAGTCCTGGCAGGACATTTCTACAGGAGCCTCACTGTTGAGACTTCCTCCCTTTGAGTGAGCAGCACTGGGGTCACTGCCCCATTTCTGCAGCATCTCTGATCTTCCACTGATGGAATGTGGTGCTGGGCTGTGCTGGTGCAGGATGAAGGCCTCAGTGCTTTCAGGATGGAGTTGGACAAGCTCAAGGAAGAGCAGTGCTGCAGGGCTTTTATTTCTGGGCATTCCCAAGTGCCTGACTCTGGATGTCCTGAGCTGAGCTCACAGCAGGGCTGGTGTCTGCCCCACCATCCTCTGCTGCCAGGTTTGGAAGCAGAGGTAATCAAGCTTAGCATGCCCAGTGCAATGGTTTGGGTATCTTTAGGAGAGCCACGGGGAGGACAGTTTCCCACCTAGATGGAGTGATTTAAGCACTTAGGATTAAGAAGCTTCTCTTGGAGGATTTAGGGCTCCACACATTATTTCTGCCTGTCACCAGCACACACATGCCAGCTGCTGGTGACAGGAGCTCAGCTCCTTAGAAGGAAGCAGCTGGAGGAGCCAGAATGATGGACCAAGGTCTGTAAAAGCTGCCTATGGTCCATGGGTTGGCTGTGGTTGGAGCAGTGGATGCACAGGTGGGAGGAATGGGCCCGTTTTGGTGGGATTTTTCACAGTGACAGTATGGGAGCAAGAACACACCATTGTGTTCTCATCTTCTGGTTTCTTCATGGCTCTGTTCCCCCCCCCATGTTTTGGAGAGGGGAAGTGAATGCTGCGGCCCTGCTCTGAAGTGAAGGCCGAGCTCTGACCCTGCCTTTGGCAAACACATCCATGTTGCCCCTGCATGCAGTTGTATTGACTCTAGGAACTTCATTCCTGAACAGACAGCTCCACTTGTTACAAAGATTGGGCCTTTTGTGGCTTCTCATGGTTCTCCTCTTGATCTTTGGTGTTTCTGTAACTCCTGAAGAGCTTTAGGAAAGGGCAGAAGGTGGAACAAAGCAACACCCGTGGCCTCCTGGCTCTCTGTGCACTGACAGGTTGGAGGTGTTCTGCTAATGTTTAACCAGGAAGCCAAAGCTAAAAATACAGTTTCAGAGATGATCAGAACAAGCAGGAGCCCCAGGAACAGCCCGGAATAGCCTGAATCCAGCAGGAGTGCGGAAGCATTCCCAGCCTGGGGGTTTGGAAACCCACTAAATTCACTCCCAGGGCAAAAGATGTGATCAGTCAGTAGATTGTGGTGGTCTCTCATACTACGTGTTGTCACTGAATGTCTGTCCTTGAGCTAGCTGGGTTGAAACAGCAGCGTTGTCATGCTTCCCATGGGCTGGAAATGTGGGAAGAAGCTCGTGCCCTGAGTCCTGCTGCAGGTATAAGTCAGGTTGGCTTGGGCATGCTGGAGTCTTACCCAGTCTGCAGGTTGGCTGCTTCCCAAGAGCATGGCTCTGGGGTTTCCTTGAGGGTTTCCTTGAGGCCTGCTGTGCGGATGGGGCATGTCAGGCATCCCCTTTGTGTACATGCTCTGTTACCAAACCCCTGCTGTCACTGTGCTGCCGGTGCCCAAGATGTGCTGTGAACTGCAACACAGGTGACCCCAGCCTGGCTTTGGGGTGACCAAATGAAGCAGGAGTATTGAAGCTCAGTTTTACTTGGTGTTGTTCTGACTGTGCCGGTACACGCTGGTGTTGCCATTCCTTTTGGAACTCCCTGGTTCCTCCTGTTTGTTGTCTTTCACTCTCTGGTGCATCCCTCAGGAGCTTCAGTTTCAACCCTGCTGATGGGTTTCTCACACTGGAGCTGCCCAGCTCAGTTCTCATCTCCTTTCTGTAGTGCAGAATGTCTCTGTTTTGATTCCATGGCTCTCCAGAGCTGGTTATTCCAACAACACCCTTACAACAGCTTTATTTTTGCAGTGATGAGACTGATGGGGATGGGGATCACAGCAAGCAAGAACCCAGGTTGTGTTGCAGCCAGTTTGGAGTAAGAGGTAGTGGGATGGGGACAGGAGGAAAACTGCTGGTTTGGGATATGGAGAGGGTCATTGCTGACAAATTTGGCTTTGAACCATATGCCCTGATAGGCTCATTGCAGCTCCTTGTTGCCTGGCCTGGTAGCTGGGCTGGTAGGAGGCACTCTGCTCCAGGCAGACTGGGGGAGCTCCATGCTCTGGCTGTACCTGCAAAGGAGCATCCAAGTGGCCTTGCAGAACTGGACCCAGGCTTTGGCTGTCTGAGCACTGGAGAAATGACAAACTGATGCTGACACATGGTACCAAGGCCACCAGGTTTGTCCAAAGGTTGCTGGGTGCTGGCTCATACAAGAGAGTGTCTCTCAGGGGTGATGAGGACACTCTGCATAGAAGAACTAACACTGCTGCTGCAGTAAGGGCTGGAATTCTGTTGAGGGCTTCCCCTGCAATCCAGATCTGCACTGTCCAAAGCAGCCATTTTTCTCTGCAGTGTAAATGTCTGTGCCAGGGCCATTCCCAGCATGGTCTTTCTGCTCCTTTGCATTGCCTTTTGGGAGCTGGAAGAGGGGATGGAAGGGAAAAGAGGGGCTGAAGAAGCAGGAATGTCCTGCTCCAGAGTTATAATTGGCAGTGGGAGATGTTTATGGCTGGTTGTGCAGATGTTCCACAGCAAACATGCTGGGAGATGGGGGACTTGTGAGCTGCTATTTAGGGAGAAGTTTGCTTGGCTGCTCCAGTGGTGGCAGGCATGGTGCTGCTTTCCCTTACCCTAATGCCACCCTTGGCAGTATTAGCTGTAAAATATCCATAACTAAGTTTACCCATTCATTTTATTACTACCCAGTAGATACAAAGCAGTTAAACTTTCTTGTATGGGAGAGAAATTAAGACCTGGGGTTTGGGGCTGAGTCAATCTGTGTGCTCAGCACTAAACTGAAAGTGATTTTTGCTGAGGCCAACAGTTTGGGCACCTTTGCTCTTCCCAGGCTGTCACTGCCTTTGTTTCTCATCAGGAGCCAGTCACTCATCCCTGTTTATTTTGCCATCAGCAGGATGGGGACAGTGCTGAGCCCAAGGGATCCTGGTGAGTGAAGCTATTGTGTGGCACATCCATGGCACTTTGTGCCAGTCTCAAAGTGCTTCCCCCTGCACTGAGGAGTAGCTGCACATGGGTGTTTATACCCTGAAAAGCATCAGTAACTGCTAAGCAATGATAAGAGTCTCTGAAGTGATGCTGGAAACCAGTTAAGACCTTAAAAGGTGGTTTATGATTGTGGAGCAGAAGAGCCAAGGCAGTGTGAAGGAGCTCTTAAAAGCTCAACCTGATCCAAGTGTTTTCCTAATGGGCTCAGGGAAGGGTGGCTCTGGGTTGAGGCAGAGCTTATCCCTGACTGGAGCTATCCCTGGAAAGGCTGGGACTCAGAATCCAGGGATCATTTGCAGGTCTGGGAGCTTCTTGCTTGATTTTCAACCAGAGCAATGAGGATTTCTGTTCTGGCCACTGCTGGTTTTGAGCTGATGTTCTTTGTGCAGTGAATGTTACAGCCCACGTTCTCCCTCCTGAAGGAGCACCAGGCAGCTCAGAACCCATCATTTGGCATCTGAAGGTAGGAGTGGTTTTCTCCACACTCTTTGCTTTCCTTTCCCAGGATGCTGGGAGGGCTGGAGAACCTCTGCTCTGGATACAGGCTGTGGTTTGGGGCACTCAGGAATGCTGCCTCATGAGACTTGTGCAGAAGCAGCAGCACTTGCTGGTGTCTCGGTGCCTCTTGGAGACTTTTTTCCTTATTTAGTTTAGTTTTGTAAAGAAAAGAACCTTAAAAATGCCACAGTTTGTGCCTGAGGGATGTGCAGTGGCAGCTGCAGTGCTCAGAGCTCAGCCAAGCACTGCTGGAAGGAAAGTGCTGCTCCAGAGCCTGCAGATTTCAAAGCCTTTAACAAATGGGACACTCATGATGGGTGTTCAGAGCCTTTCTCAGGTGCAACAAACACCTAAGGCATTGCCTTAGCTTTAAATAGCTGCTGTTCTTCCTGTGCCTGGGGATGTCCTGCCCCAAAGCACGCATTAAAATCCAACCTGCATGTCAGGATGAGCAGGACACAGTTTCAGGGACAGTTTCATGTGCGTGCTGTCATGTACCTACTGGGCAGTGAGGTCTGAGAGGGGAGCAGGAGATGAAGCACCTCATGGCTTCCAGTGAAGGCAGCAGCAAGTTTCAGTAGCCAAAAGCAGACAAATCCTGTGTAAAAAGAAAGTGCATTTTGGGGAGTTGATGTCATGAGAACATCTAGACCATGCTGAACCATGCAGCGCTTGCTCCTCTCGCTGCATTACTGTATTAGATAGATCCGATCCTTCGGCCTTAGCTCAAGCAGATGTTGGAGGCTGGAGAGCAGGAATCCCTGCAGGAATTACTAAATTATCAGAATAATTGCATTCTGGATTTAAAATTCCAGGATTTGGAGGATTGTTCTTTATTCCTGGCCTTGCAAGGAGCCCATGTCTCCACACTTGTCCTTTTCTCCTGCGTTATGTCTGTCACGCCTGCTGAGAGCTCAGGACATGCCACATCTTGAGTCTTCCCAGTGCCTGTATTTGTGTCCCAGCCATGCACATGATGGCCAGTGATGATGGGCTCTGCTCTGGGGAGAATCCAGAGGTTTGAAGCTTTCACATCTTGCTCTTGGACAGGCGCTGAGCTCTGGTTCCTGTCCAGCTCCAGCATCAGGATGTCACGGTTTGAGCTGCTGCATCCAGGGAAGGATTCAGCCAGATCTCAACAAGCTTCCCAAGCTCTGGCAGATTTGCTTATCTCAAATGTGTCTCTAATGCACCTCTTTGAGTCATGCTTCTGACCATGCAATGCTGAAGATGGGACAGAGGACACCTGGAGCACCCAAGAGCCACTGGATGTGTAGCCTACAGAGTGTTCTTCATAGTGCTTTAAGTGGATAGGAATGGTGTGTTCAGGCTTCTCAGAAACCACCCCTTTTGTTTCAGGACACTGTAGTGGTCATCACTGGTACCTAGAGATAAAGGAGGTGAGCTATGGCTGCACCTGAGAGTACAGTACCCTTGGCATGTAAAATGGGGATCTGGGGGGTTGTGGTCCAGCAGCTGCTGGTGAATGGGGAATAGTTGGTGTAGCGGAGAGAAAGGTAGGAAATGTTCTCCATCTTCAACTCTTCCATATTTTCCTACATGTTTTGGCTTTGTATTCTTATCCCAAGCATATACTTTTGTCTTCTTCAGACTGTGATAAGCCTGAGATAAGCTGATGAGTTTCTAGTACTGGCTGACACTCAAAGTGTGGATGGCAACTTCACAGTCTTCTGTATGTAACAATGAGTCCCAGTGCCGTGTATCAACGGGTGAGGGATGTGTTGGTGTTAGGAAACGGACCCTGAAGTCTTCTCTGTCAGGTCCCTTTGTTTGTGCAGGAAGCTCAGAACTCTGGTTTAAGCTAACCCCTCAGTGACTGAGAGCCCAGTCCGTGGTGCCCAGCTTTCCCTTTGCTCTAAGTTCAGCAGTGTTTGATCCTGCACCTTTAGGGTGATGTTTCTCACTGCAGCCAAAGTGGTCTGGCACCAAATCTTCCTTGGCCAAGATTTTCTCCTTCACTAGAAAGACCCTTGCTTTAAAAGTGGGGGTTCATGACATTCAGAGCCCCCATGCTGAATACACAACGAGGTTTCCAGCCTGGAGACACAAGGCATCCTGATGCTCACTGTGCATGTTTCAAAACGGAACTGTTGGAGCAAGTCCAGAGGAGGCCACGAGGATGCTCAGGGGCTGGAGCAGCTCCTGTATGGAGAGAAAGTTGGGGCTGTTCAGCCTGGAGAAGAGAAGCTGCGTGGAGACCTCAGAGCAGCTTCCAGTGTCTGGTGGGGGCCTATAGGGATGCTGGGGAGGGACTCTTCATTAGGGACTGTAGTGATAGGAGAAGGGGTGATGGGTTCCAGCTGAAACAGGGGAAGTTTAGATTGGATATAAGAAAGAAGTTCTTTACTGTAAGGGCAGTGAGGCACTGGAATGGGTTGCCCAGGGAAGCTGTGGATGCTCCATCCCCGGCAGTGTTCTAGGCCAGGTTGGACAGAGCCTTGGGTGACCTGGTTTAGTGTGAGGTGTCCCTGCCCATGGCAGGGGGTTGGAACTGGATGATCTTAAGGTCCTTTCCTACCCAAACTATTCTATGATTCTATAAAACCTGAGAGGGTTTGGGTTTGTTTCCTTTTAGCAGGAGTTTAAAGGGAATACTGGTCCGCCGAGCTGGGCCAGCTCACCTCCAGCCTTTAGCAGGACTTGGGAGAGGTGAATGACCAAATTAGGGGATTTTTGGACCAGAAACCTCGTTTTGTCATGGCAAGCATGAGAACATAAGAAGGAGCAGAGCCTATGCTGGCACCTCCTTACCTCTGGCTGTGTGGGAGAGGAGCAGGACAGCAGATCCAGATGAGATGAGCTGATACTGAGGGACAGGATTCCAGTCCTCGAGAGCATCAGGGATGGAGCTGGTACCATCACTGCATTCACTGGTCCTTCAGGGACAGAGCAAATGTGATTTCTGCCTTGGGAGAGGGGATTTCCAGCACAGCACTGGCTCTGGACTATCAGGCAGGTCTTGACTGATCCTTCCCCTAGGAATGCTTTCCATGCATTCTACATGGTCATTGGCAGGTCACCACTTGCAGCAGGAAGAGGTGTAGGTGCCAGGTATTTTCAGGAAGGAAGGTATGGCTGAAAGCATGATCCTTCAGGAGCTCAGCCCAGCCACATCCCACAGCTCGAGCACTGAAGCAGGATCAGTGCCTTTGGTTTTTATCCTGGCATGGAAAGCTGGAGCCTCCGTCTAGGGGGCTGCGAACGCTCCAGGTTTTCCCATGTGACGCTGTATAAAGATGGAGGCTGCTCTTGTTTTCATTCTCGCCTGATTTAATTCTATTTGCTTTTTCTCTTTTTATTTCAGTTGTGATTCCAAAGAGCCCTTTACCTGCCTCCGAAGTAAACTCGGAGAAACCTAGCATGCACAGTAGCACAAAGACTGGTTTGGGGCATCAACAAGGGCAAAGGCGTCGCAAAACAGGGAAGAAGCGTGGTCGAACGACCAAAGCGCTAATCCATCACCCCATGCCTACACCCTCCAAGTCAGTGGAGCCTTTGAAATTCCCCAGAAAGAGAGGCCCCAAGCCTGGCAGTAAGGTAAAAGCTGATGCTGATGCAGGCGGGTGAAAAGCAGGTGCTGCAAGTTCTGCCATGGGATGGTGCATGCGTGTGTTTGTGCACGTTTGTCTCAGCCTCTGGCTGTATGACTGCAGCAAGTAGGAGACCAGAGGGGTATGTGGGCTGGGAGTATCCCTCAGAGTCCAGCCCCAGAGCTGTAGAGAATGTCTGTGTCCTAAAGATCATTTCCATCAAGAAACTCTGTCTTTGGAGCTGCATTAGCTGTGAAGGTAGCATGGCAGATGCTGTGATCATGACAGGATGGCCAAATGGTGGAATAAGCTCTTGGGTCCATCGTGTGTAGTTAGTCTGTAGCTGGTCTGAGTCAAGCAAAGGTGGCAGATCTCAGGCTTGTTATTTTGTGAGGATTGTGGTGTTTAAAATGCACACCTACTGATTACTAGGCTCTTCAGACTCCCCGTCATCACCATCAGAAGTGTGTCATGTTCCACAGTGCCGTGTCTGTTGGATGCAGAGGAGAGAGTGTAGTGATCATGGGTAGTAAAGGAGAGCAGGGGTAAAAGGAGAAATATCTCCTCTTTTTCTGCAGAGGAAACCTAGGACATTGCTGAACCCAGCACCCACCTCTCCAACCACCAGTACCCCAGAACCAGACACAAGCACTGTGCCCCAGGACGCTGCTACAGTCCCCAGCTCTGCCATGCAGGCTCCCACAGGTAAGGGTCTTGAACCACATTCTCCACGTTAGGAGCTGCATTGGTCAGAAAGCGACACACTGAGGTACTCCTGTTCCTTCCTAACCTTGTAACCAGCGGCCACTGCAATTCCTGAAAGGCTGGCCTGAGATGGAAGGGAGGAAAAGAGAGCCCAGGGGTTCAGATCAGCTGTTCATTTCTCTCTGTTTTTGAAATAACGAAGCTGTAGGAGATTGCAAGTCCATCTCTCCAGTGCAGGGACCCCTTTCCCTGCATGTTCATGGTGATTCTGCAGCTCTCAAAGGGCTCTTTTCATGGCCCAGAGGCAGTTTGGTGTGCAGCATCTCTTGTGGGCCCAGGGTGTGAGCTCTCCCAGACCATGCCAGGCATGGCTGCTGACCCTACAGCAGGATGCAGAACAAGTGCTGAGCAGCAGTGGCCATGATCTGTTCAGCTTCAGGATGTCCAGGCAAATAGGGACAGGAGGGAGCAGGGCAGGAGCAGGAATGGCAGTGCAGAGTGTGTGCTCTGCTACAGCTGTGAGTTGCACTGGAGATGAATCTGGGCAGGAAGGCTTAGTGCAAAGCTGCTTTTTGTATGGTTGGTCAGGCACTGGATAGGCTGAGCCCTCTGTTTCCACAGTGAGTGGCCAGTTTTCAGAGGACCCTAAAGAACCCTAAAGAGCAGGGGCTGCACTCCTTCGTCTCCTTTGTCATCACAGCCACCTTCCCTGGCTGGCACAGGAACCCCTTTGCAGCCTGTCTTTGGGAGCCTGGCTGCAGGGGAGAGTGTAAGAGGGACAGGGACAGTGTGGAAGATGAGTGAGAGGCAGGAAGACTTCGGATTGCCCTCTGTAAGTGGCTCCACTGTTAGGATGCAGACAGGCAGTTGTGGTGGATTCCCCTTTGCGAGCGATTTGACAGCCTTAAGATCTCAGCATCTCTCATGTTGGATTTTAGGCATCTGTTTCTTGCTTTCTTGAGTGGGTTAATGGCAAACACGTTTCTCATCTTGGCAGTTTGCATTTACTTGAACAAGAATGGCAGCACTGGGCCCCACCTAGACAAGAAGAAAGTTCAGCAGCTGCCGGACCATTTTGGACCTGCTCGAGCTTCTGTTGTCCTGCAGCAAGCAGTACAGGCCTGCATTGATTGTGCTTATCATCAGAAAACAGTCTTCTCCTTCTTAAAGCAAGGCCACGGGGGAGAGGTCATCTCAGGTGAGAACTGGCCTGCAGCACTTTGCCTTCGGAGATGTCATTGCAAGAGTTCAGTCGTTGGAAGATGCCTCTCCTGAAGCCTGGTGCAGGGCAGACAGAAGAGTTCTGTCTTCTCTTTCTTGCCAAACATCTGTGCCAGTGAAGCAGCAGCAGCTGGTGGCTGACCCAGAGCAGTTTAGTGTGGCCTCTGGGCACAAGTGCTGGAGAAGGCAGTGTGTGGCCCTGCCGTCGGCCTGGGCAGCGTTAACACTTCACCCTCCATCCCCAACCCCTGCCCGAGCCCTGGGAGGAGGCAGAACGGGTGGGAGTGTCAGCACTGACGTGGAGACAGGCAATGCCCAGGGTGTCATCCTGTTTGAAGCCCTGGACACAGGGAGTGCAGGCCCCTCTTTGAATGCCTTCCTATGCCCTGGAACGCAACATCCCAGCCCTGCAGCCCCATCCCTGCTGCTGGGTGCAGCAGACTGGTTTTAGCCTGTCCCAGCGCTCAGCCAGGGGAAGGCAGTGGCTTTTGTTTGCTCTAGTCTAGACCAGCGATGCTGAGATACAGAAGCTGGCTGTGCAGCCCTGGGCGTAGCCTCCTGCCTTTGCTGGGGGTTTACGTGTTGGGCTCTGTTTGTTTCTGTCTCCAGCTGTGTTTGATCGGGAACAGCACACTCTGAACCTGCCAGCAGTAAACAGTATCACCTACGTCCTCCGCTTCCTGGAGAAGCTCTGCCACAATCTTCGCAGTGACAACCTCTTTGGGAACCAGCCTTTCACTCAGAACAGCCACATGCAGCGCTCACACGAGTACGACCACGACAGGTATCTACCAGGTAGGAGCTGGGGGGGGTTGGCGTCGTAGGGACCCTCAGGTGCCCCGTGTCCTAACGCAGAGTTGATGTCAGGAGGCAGGCTGAGTGTCAGAGCCCTCCCTGCAGGGTTCATTGCATCACACCTGGTGTCATGCACACACCCCCAGGGCTCTCTTTGAGGGCAGGGTTCAAGGTGCCATGTTTGCTGCCCCTCGGCCTGATTTCCATCTCTGCCTGTAGGTTTCCGCTCATCCGTGCTGTCTCCTTGTCTTCCCTCCTCTCCTTGTTCCCCCAGCCCTTCCTGCTTCCTGTAATCTGATTAGAGTGACTTCACCCAGTTAGGAGTTAAGCTGAAGGACTGTGTGTGAAGTCAAAGAGCATGCAAACTGTAATTAGGAATGGAATTAAAAGCCAGCAGAGCACTTTCCACGCTGGCTGTGAACCCCTCCCAGCAGACAGCACATCCAGCCCTTGGTGGGCGCATGGCCCGTTCCGGGATGAGGCATGCTCAGCAATCAGAGGCATAGGTGGCTTTGTTTTCCATAGCATGGAAAGGAACCACCTTTCACCATGGTGAAGCAACACACCCTGGCAGGATATTTCATGCCACAACACAAATCATAAGGCCGCAGAAGTGCTCTTAAGCAAATGCAGTGGAAAATAAGACCAGTGGTTTTCCCCACAGTGCAGTGTAGTGGCAGCAGCCCCTGGGGTGGAAGCTGCCTCCCCAGACTGGCCATGGGGCTCTGGAGGAGCTGCTCCTATAGGAATGCTGGTCCTGGAGAGGATAGAAGCTATCTCTTTAGTAGCTAACAAGTATCTTGTTCTGATCTCCTCTCATTGCTTCCTCCCCTGTCTTTCTGCCCCCAAGTCAGCAAATAGATGTTGTGCTGTTTGAGGGCTTTCCAAAGTTAATCCTTTGGATAATTAAGACTCTGGTGAGAAAAGCATAAAAGGATACACACTGATAGAGAACTGTTTAAGTAGAAGCTGCTAAGGGTGAAGCTTAGGGGCCACAGCAGCTCACAAAGCACCCAAGTTCAGGGTGGGGGATTAGCAAGAGTCTAAAGAGGACCTTGGAGTCACTGTCCTCTGCTTCCTCCATGGCTCATGAGCTGCCTGCAGGCTGGAGCAGCAGTGCCAGGGGCAGGGAGCTGTGCTGTGCTATAGGAAGAGGAGCTATAGAAGTGGGTTGGCTACTGTGGCAAGTACAGGAGCTGTCTGATTCCTGGGACTAGAGGTTACCAGGGAGCCCTCAGAAGAAATCCGTGTGTTCCAGTGGGGAATTATCCTGTGGTCATGAGATAGAGCAAAACCAGAATGGGAGGAATAGGACTGGGTCTGGGCATGGTAGCAGGCTTGGATGGGCAAGGTCCTGTAGCTCACACACGTGGCTTCGAGCCCCCATGAGGTGTCAGTGATGTCTGTGCTGGGCTGCCTGGCAGGGTGGAAAGGTTAAAAGAGCAAAGTCAGAGTCCAGGGCAGCTCAGTTAGAGCACCAGATACAACATGATGCTGAGACCATCCCTTCCTGAGCTTGTCCTTAGAGTGTCTGCAGGGATTAAAGGAAGATTAACCAGTCCAGAGAAGCAGTAACACCTAGTGCTGCAGCTCATGCTGATGTCTCAGGGATTGCTGGGCATCTGAGCATCTAGCACCTCTCTCAAGCACCTGAAGAAGGTGATAAAGGTTGTTATCTACAATCCCTGTGGCTTCTGATGGGGGGTTAGGGCTGGTGATGGAAGAACGAGGATGTGGTTGTACATCAGCTTAAATCGTGCCAAGTGTTGATTGGTCTCGCCCTCAGCTCTGTGTGTCCTGCCTTGTTCCCTCTGCAGTGGAGATGCTCGTGTGCCTGAGTGGGGCTGGTTCTTCCAGCAGTCACTGGTTAGGACTGGGAGCTCAGTTCCCAGAACAAACTGGCTTTACAGGAGCACCACTGTGGGTCTGTGGAGAGTTCATGCATGTGCTTGGGGCAGAAGGAAGGTCTGCAGCAGCCCTTAGGTGAGCTGCATCTTGGGATTCTGTCCTGCATAACCATGGAAGTAAGGGGAATAGGTCAAGTTGTACATCAGGAAACAGTAGGTTTTCAAGGAAGTGGGAAGTTGATTGCTGTGAATGGGAAGAGGGGTGGGCTGTGAGATGATGTGAGCAGGTATATGATCTGGAGCCATCAGAAAACCTGGAGGACTGGAGAGACCTGGACCTCTGAGCCCAGGGTCCCGTTACTACAGGCACCACAAAGTGCAGTGTTGCTTTAATGAGCTCTGGAGTGGGGGATTTTGCTTTTCCACTGGGGTTTTGCTGAATTTTTAGGAGCTGTGTTGTAGTTTCCAGCCCAGGTTTACTCCCAGCAATGTGGTATCTGTGTGTCTTCAGCTTGAATTGGTTCTTCTTCTTGTTGTAGTAGTTACAGAGCAGTTGTATCATCCTGGGGAGCTCAGCTGGGCTGCCCTGGGAAGAAAGGCTCTGCTCTCCTCATCTAGTGTTGGTTTGAGTTCAGTGCAGTGCCCAGAGCACAGCACGCTGGGGAGGAGCTGCTGTGGACCTGGTGCCACAGCCCTGGCACCTCCATGTTCACAAGCAATGTCCCTGGAAACCCCTTTTCGTCGCTGTGTCCTTGTAGCAGGTGATGATCAACCCCTCCTGGTCCATAATGGTATGGATCCCTTATTGCCAACTGCAGGTTCCCAGCTCATGGGACAGTGCTTCAAGTGCACATCTGTGTTTTGCTCTGGATTCACCTCCAGATGATACAGATTTTTTCTGCATCATTTCAAATGCTGTTTCATCTGTCCTGCTGTGGGGAGGCAGCAGCAGCTTCCATCAGTGAATCCCTGAGATGTGTGCCAAAGTGACTGATGGAAATGTTAAAAGACACTGAGCTCCAGACTGATCGTCAGGAAGATTCACTGGCAAGTGCTCTGCAGCCTCGTGTTCTCGCTCAGTGCTCTGCTGGCTGCTCCTCCCCTCACGTCAACTGTTTGTGCATGAGCAAGGCTTCTGGTAATGCTCATGCTCTCCATCTCATCCGTATCAGATGCTTTGGTGAGTTCCAGGTGAATGAGATTGATCATTCTTTCTTGGTGTGATAGATCCCTTGTGTTCCCTTGATAAGGAAGCTGTTGGGTCAGTCCCCTCTGATGCGTGCGCCACATGTAATTGCAGTATTTTCCTTACCCCATCCTTCAGCACCTCTCACAAGCCTGGCTGCAGCACTGCTGAGGTCAGATGGGAACAGTTTGTCATCAAAATGGTTTCTTCACCTTCTTCTCCAAGTGCTTACACCACGGTTCCCATCACTCCAGCAGCAGCTCCCTCAGTTCTGTTACAATCTGCTGCAGCAGGCTCAGGATTTCATGTGCATCTTCTTTCTTAGGTTACATTTTGGCTTCTGCTGCACCCTCACGTCCCCACTTTGAAAGCATTCAGTTACTTGACTTCCACATCTTAGGCAAGGGTGTATATTTTTGTTCCTGTCTTGTTTCTTGTATCACTGCCCCTGTGTTCAGCGTGGCTGTGACTGGAAGTGAAGCGGGGGATTTGCTTTACTGGTTGTCACCGAGGCATCGACACTTGAGCTGGTTGTGTAGACACACTCATAGTCAGGGAGCAGGTACCAGAGCAGCCAGTGCAAGTCACAGCATCCTAAGGGAGCCTGGACTTTGCCTTGATGCGATGAGGTGAGCAGACACTCACTGTCTGTGAAGGTGGCCATCCTGATGCCTGGCAGTGGCCAGCAGCACAAACCCAGGCATGGGCAGAGGTTCTCCTCTTCCTCCCCACCAGCCTCCCAAGGCAGGTGAGGTGAAATGCACCTCAAAGCTGGCCCATCTTTTCCAAGCAAGGACCCTTTTTTCTCAGTCTTTACCTTTGTGCACAGTTTCCTCTCACTCATTCCCGCACTCTTGTTACTTCTGTAGCTGAAAACGTGGGCCTGCCTCTTCCTCTGCCCTGGGTCAAAAGACAGGATGGGTTAAAATGTTCCCTTTGTCCCTGTGCTCGCCATGCTGTGGGGTGTGCAGCTCCTCTGAGCAGCTCCTTTTCATCTCCAGGAAATGATGTGCTTGGTCTCAGCATCCTTCCCAAAGTGAACATTTATCTACTTGGGTTTGGGGTCCTTTTCTCCCAGGTTATTTCCTCACTGATGATACACATTCATGGTGTTTATGGCATCTTTTGAACTGAAGGTAGTTGCATTTTTGCCCATCAACACTGCTGAGGCAGCTCTGTGTATGTCTCCATTTCTTTATTTTCTTCTTTAAAATCAAGAGGCCCTCGCTACAGACCTGCTTTGGGTTATCCTGCCATTAGTTTACACTGAGCTCCAGCCTTGTGTCTTTATATGACTTCTAAAAAGAACCCAAACCAAGACCTGATCAAGCCTTTAGAAAGCACCACCATCTGTTGTGGTTCGGTGACTGTCTGCTGAAGGAGCCTGAGCAGGTTTGCAGTTAGAGGTATCCAGAGAGCATTTGTTTCTCATCTCAGCCTGGCCACCAAGTGTTTCTACAAGGACTGGTCCTGAGGATGGTGTTTGTCTTTCTAATAGTTTCATAGACTGGTTTGGGTCAAAGGGACCTTAAAGCTCCTCCAGCTCCAACCCCTGCCATGGGCAGGGACCCCTTCCACTGGAGCAGCTTGCTCCAAGCCCCTGTGTCCAACCTGGCCTTGAGCACTGCCAGGGATGGGGCAGCCACAGCTTCTCTGGGCACCCTGTGCCAGCGCCTCAGCACCCTCACAGGGAAGAGCTTCTGCCTAAGAGCTCAGCTCAGTCTCCCCTCTGGCAGGTTCAAGCCATTCCCCTTGGCCTGTCCCTACAGGCCCTTGTCCCAAGCCCCTCTCCAGGTTTCTTGCAGGTCCCCTTTAGGTAATGTTACACAATACAGTTTAGGCATAATAATACAGTGATTTATTGATGAGACTGATGATATTGATGATATTGGAGTCCTAAAGCCTCAGTATAAGCAGCTTATTCTTTCATTTCCCCAAAGGATTCAGGTAGTTTTCCCTACCTCTGTACTTCTCTTTAGTCAACTGAACTGTGACCGTGCTGCTTCCCACCCCCTGTACCTTCGTTCTGTGTTTGGCGTGATGCATCCCATTGGTGTCAGCCCCAGTCGCTCCCCACCGTGTTTCTGTCACCCCTCCAGCACCGTTCCTGCCCTGCCCCACCATCTGGGACTGCTCCAGCTCCTCGTATTCATCCACCTGGAACACTGCAGGCTCCCACATGTGGCCCATGTTTGGGGCAGCTGGAAGGGGAGAGCCAGCAGCACTGGGGGCCCGTGCGGGCAGGCAGTGACTGGAGGTAACCTCTTTTCATTGCTTCCCAGCTGACCATGCCTTGTGCAGGCAGGTCATGCACTGCCACCTCCTGCACCCCTTCCCTTGCTGCTGTTCCCATCATGTTGGTGCTCCCATTCTCTGTGTTCATCCACCCATTGACACTTTGTGCAGAGAGGCATCTCCCAGCCCAGCCGGGGGTGCTGTGCCGTGCTGCATGCAGAGAGCCCCGGCATTGGGAAGCACTTGGAGAGGAGCAGCAGAGGCAGCTCTCGAGGGGTTCCTTTGGGGAAAGATGGAAAATTGAGTCCAGTTTAATCCAGCACTGAAGTGTTCCCAAACATCTGAAAGGGGAAGAGTGGGGAGGAGCAGGAATGGCACAGGGCGAGCCGAGGGGTAGAAAGAGGAGAAACAGAATGGAGTCCATCAGGGGTGAAATATGGCAGGATGTGGCTAAGATTCTTCGCTAGGTTTCTCCCCACCCTTTGATCAGACTTGCAAAGCAAAGATAAAGCATTAAGCACTGACAGATGTGCTGGAGCAGGCTGCAGCCACGCTGGTGATCCTGAGTGACTCTGGCAGGCCTGGGTTTCCCAGCAAGTCTCCACTCCTAAATAGGGCTTGTTCTCTTTTCCTAGACAGAAGCAGTTCCTTAGACGGCACTCTGCAGGGACCAGGCCGGGGTACAAAGCGCTATTCCCAAGATTCCCCTCCATACAGTGCTCCTCTCTCCCCCAAGTTACCAAAGAATGACCGTCACCCTTTGGAAGGTGAGCACAGCGTCTCTTCCCAAAGCTGGCTGTTTGTAGTGGCTTGTCATGGATGCAGCAGTGCAAAGTGAGCCCTGGGTTTAGGTCTGATCTGCTTGGTCGCTGGCCTGGGTCAGTGCTTGGTGTTTCAGGTAGGAATGAAGCCATGCTCTCCCAAGGCAGGTTGCCCAGGCAGTTGTGTGAGGCATGTGGAAAGCAGGGAGGATTCCATCTAACCCTCATCGTCATCACCTAATACCACATAATCTGGGATTTAACTTACCCTTATTATAGCTTCCATTGCCGTGCGTGGTATTAACAGCCATAAACCTGCCCAGCTGCTTCAGTCGATCTTCCCCCCAGTTTCTCCATGCTGGTTTACTGCAGTGTATTGTACAGATGCTGATGGGCAGCTGCAGGGCCAGGAGCCTGCTGCCCTTTCCCAGGATCCCATCTTGCTCCTCACAATCCTTCCTAAGTAGCAGGGAGGGTCTCAGGAGCGTGTTCTCCACCAGCTGAACCAGGTCACATCACATCCCACAGTGCTGCTGCTTCCTGCCGTGTCCATCAGGGAATGCTGGTGCAGATGTGCTGCAGAAGCAGTTGCAGGGATGTCCCCTGCGGTGTGTGGTCCATAGGTGTCCCTTGCATGTGGAGGTGGGAGATGCAGGGGGTTCAGGTAGCCTGAGTCTTCAATAATGCCACCTTCCCTTTTGGTTTGAACTGCAGACACTGTTATGGAGATTTAACCTTACTGAAGCCTTTTAATTGATGGTGGAATCTGCCAAGGTTTTACTCAATCCTTTGTAATGTGCCCCTTAAGACCTGCTGGAGACTCTTGGCTGGGCTTTGTGCTCTGTTGCTGTGCCTTCAGATCACCATGTCCCTGGTTCTTGCTGGGCTTGGTGCTGAACCCAGATTTGCATGTGCTCAGCCTGTTTAGTCTCCATCCATCACTGTGCCCTCTGCTCTGCAGCATTACTGACCCCTTCCCTAAGTGCAGCTGATCTGGACTTGCCCCTGCAATGGACAGTTTGCAGTGCCCTTGGTATTTACATGGAATAAGATGGTTATGTAGGTGGAGTGAAGGACAAGGGGATGTGTGGGACCAGCTCATCTATTCCAGCACAGTCAGAAAGTGTTCCCTGGGGCTCAGTCTGTTTCTCACCACTAGATACATGCCCTTGGTGGTCCTCTTGACATTCTCTTCCAGCACATCAACCACTGCACTTAGGTTAACTGTTAGTAAAGCCTTTCCACTCCTCTACCAGAAGGTGGGACATGCAGTGCTCAGCCCTCTCTTGAAGCACAGTGATGTGCTCTGATGATTAAGATGCCTTGGTTAGGTGGTATTGTACATTCTGCTGTCAGTGGAGAGGGAAGGCTTCTGTAATGGGTAATTCCAAGGAGGAACTTATGTTAGGTCGTCTGCAAGGTGGATTCTTAGACTGCTTCAAAGTCTGTTTGATTCTCTCTTGGCCTTTGGGTTGTGTCATCAGGATGCCCAGAGTACTGCATCCTCTCCTGTAACACTAGAGACCAGTGGGTAGAAAGCCTTCACGTGAGGGTGGTGATCCTCTTGGGTCGATGTTTAAGTACAAGCAGACACATCTGCATTTCAGAGGATGCATTGTAAGAATACGAGCCTGGAATACTCTGCTATTGAGTATTGGGCAAGGAGGTTCCTCTTCTCACAGTGAGAGCTCCCCAGCACAGCTCATTCTGCCTTCAGCAGTGTGACAGGACCTCAACAGCTTCCAGCCTGCCAGGCTGAAGGCAGTGAGCAGCAGTGGGAAGCTGCATTCAGCACGCCTTTGGCAAGCACTCAGGAGGCTGAGGAGGGATCTTCCTTCTTACATTGTTTTTCCTCTCCCATCCGGTGGCATTTATGGAGCTTTTTGCTGGAAAGCTGCAGTTCCAGCACAGTGGGGAGGTGTTTTCCAAAGGCTGCCATTCCTTGGGAGCAATGGGAGTTTAGGAGCTGTGCAAATCACATTGGTGCTTGTGGCCACGCTCCGTGCTTTCACAGTAAAACCACGCTCTTGAATCTCTAGCACTGTTTAATTGCACTTTAATGAGCTGCTCCCTGCCTCTCCCCACTCCTGGTGGGGTTTCCTCCAGTGCTCTAAATGCAAGCTTTTACTTAAAACTAGCAGTTTGTGTAAGCAAATCTGCCTCAGGATAACCCAGGTCCCCATCGCTCTGAAGCTGGGTATGGAGGGAGGCAGGAGGGTTCTGCATAGGGTGTATGCCTGAGTGCATCCTGTGCCCTGCGTGTTGGCTTTTGCTACAGGTGAGTCACAGGGCTAAGAATCGTTCCCCTCTCACCCTGTTTCCCTCTCCCCTGTCTGGAGGTGTCAGTTCTGAGCTCTTCTCTGGGTGTTTGTAGGTTAAGATGATGCAAAGTCGCTCTTGTTGATCCTACCAAGAAGCCTCCAGCACTGCTGCAGTACTGGCAGCCCAGCCAAACACAAGGCCAGCAATAGGTGACCTGAGGATGAAGGTGCAGCTTCAACTCTCCCCCTCAAAGCAGTGCTCCCCAGTGGGATGGCCTCATCCTCTTCTTCAGATGTGTGATCATCAGCACGTGTGAGAACACGATCACATACTTGATGAATGCATCACGGGGCATTCACAGCAGGAGAGGACAGGGTCTTAATGCTAAGTTAAATATTTCCTGAGGGTGAATTTTGGATCCTTAGCATTGCAGTGACAGGAACCTGTGCACGTGGGGTCCCAGCAGCCCAAGCTGCATCGTCAATAGCTGAGCGCAGAAATTCCTTCTGCGTGCACAGATCATAGATCCCAGCCTGGTTTGTGTTGAAGGGACCTTAAAGCTCCTCCAGCTCCAACCCCTGCCACGGGCAGGGACCCCTTCCACTGGAGCAGCTTGCTCCAAGCCCCTGTGTCCAACCTGGCCTTGAGCACTGCCAGGGATGGGGCAGCCACAGCTTCTCTGGGCACCCTGTGCCAGCGCCTCAGCACCCTCACAGGGAAGAGCTTCTGCCTAAGAGCTCAGCTCAGTCTCCCCTCGGGCAGGTTCAAGCCATTCCCCTTGGCCTGTCCCTACAGGCCCTTGTCCCAAGCCCCTCTCCAGGTTTCCTGCAGCCCCTTTAGGCACTGGAGCTGCTCTAAGGTCTCCCCTTCAGGAGCCTTCTCTTCTCCAGGCTGCCCCAGCCCAGCTCTCTCAGCCTGGCTCCAGAGCAGAGCTGCTCCAGCCCTCGCAGCATCTCCATGGCCTCCTCTGGCCTCGCTCCAGCAGCTCCAGGTCCCTCTTGTGCTGCTGCCCCAGAGCTGGATCAGGGCTGCAGGGGGGTGTCCCCAGAGCACAGCAGAGGGGCAGGATCCCCTCCCTGACCTGCTGCTCACACTCAGGGGGTCCATCCAGCACACGGGGGGGCTCTGGGCTGCAAGTGCCCAGTGAGCTTTGGGGTCCTCCCAGGCAGTTTCATGCCCACATTTGCCTGACCACATCTGGGTGAGCGTCGTGGATCTCCCTGGAAGCTGTAGCTGTTGTCACCCCACATTGGGTGCTGCGTTTCCTTGAGGATGGAGGTGTGCAGCACAGACCTGTTTGCATGCCTGCAGCACCGTGCTGTGATTGAGCATCCCCACCAGTGCAGAGGCTCCCAACCAGCCCCTCTCATGTCTCTGCTCTTCCCTGTGAGCCAGACATGCCCCTTTTGCACAGGTATTTCATGGATGTGGTTTGGGTTCAAAGCAAAACTGCCCTGTTGGAGAGGAGACCAAATACACCTGCCATGAAGAAGCTCCCATGGGTGGAAGTCACATCCACAGTGTGGACATGGGCCAGGGGATCTCCATCCTCCCCTGAGCCAGAGCAGCCAGCTCAGGGCTGGCTTTACATCCAGCCTTGTGCTGAAATGGGATGGTGGGGAAGGGGAGCAGGAGTGAAGGGAGGGTTCACAGTTATTCAGGAATAGCCATAAGCCAGGAAACCGCCTTCCATGCACAGAGAGCAGATGAAAACACATCTGTCCTGGTGGGAAGCTGGAGCCGTGCAGGCCAGCACAGAGCACAGGCCACTGGGAATAACAGCTTGACATCAGTGCTGGTTGTGTGCGAGGTGTTAAGGATGTGCTGCTGCTCTGAGAGCATCCCAGAGACCTGAAAGCAAAGAAAGGCAGAAATGCCTCGAGTGCAGAGGAGCAGAGCCCAGGAGAGGGAGAGCTGCAGTTCCATGGGTGAGAACCTCACATCTGCTTCCCTTAATTCCCAGTGCGCTGGGCAAGAGGGATCTCCAGTACCTAAAGGGGCTGCAGGAAACCTGGAGAGGGGCTTGGGACAAGGGCCTGTAGGGACAGGCCAAGGGGAATGGCTTGAACCTGCCCGAGGGGAGACTGAGCTGAGCTCTTAGGCAGAAGCTCTTCCCTGTGAGGGTGCTGAGGCGCTGGCACAGGGTGCCCAGAGAAGCTGTGGCTGCCCCATCCCTGGCAGTGCTCAAGGCCAGGTTGGACACAGGGGCTTGGAGCAAGCTGCTCCAGTGGAAGGGGGCCCTGCCCGTGGCAGGGGTTGGAGCTGGAGGAGCTTTAAGGTCCCTTCCAACCCAACCCATTCCATGATTTTGCACTGGTTCTGTGATCTCAGCAGCTTCAGGCCCCCTGGGCTGCAGCATCACCTCCTCACCCTCATCGCCATCCCAGGTCAGTGCAGCTGCACTGTGCTCCCTGCTTGCTCTCATTGCTGCTCCTGTGGTCCGGGAAGCCCCAGGGAAGAAGCCCAGGGCCTGGCTGGGGTTGCTCAGGTTTCTTCTTCCTCATCCCCTTCCATGGGGTCTGAGGGGCAGCAGCTCAGGGCCATGAGCTGCCTCTGGGGGTGCTGGGAGAGGAGCTCCAGCTCCCAGCGGGATGCACTGGCCCAGCCTTGCTGCAGGAGCCTCTTATCGATCCTCTTGTGCTGCATGGTATTTCATTGTTCATAATGAAGGCAGGTATTTCATTGTTCATAATGAAGCACTCAGGTGTCTGAGGGTGACTCCTGAGGCATCAGATCCACCTGCACTGAGGCTTGGTTGTGCCATAGTTAAATCTACAACCTCATGGTCCTAGGATGGAGCCAGCGCAGGGTAACAGCAAAGGGGGATCTTGCTGGCTCAGACAGCTCCATCCCAATGCTGCCACCGACAGATGAAAATGAGATGTGTTTCTGCATGGGATGGTGAGGATGCACTGGGACCCCCAGCCAGGGAGAGCCCTCTGCCCCCCTGCCCTGTCCGTGCTCTGTGTGTCCAGCAAAGGGAGCTGTCAGTGACTTAGGGAATGGACACGAGCCCAGCAGGAGGTCAGGGGGTGAGCTATGGTCACCAGCACCTTGTTTTGGGGGCCAGGGGCTTAGTGTGGTGTGAGAGCATTGCCTGGCCGTGACTGAGCTGCTCAGAGGAGCCTCCTGCTCTGCATGAGTCCCACTAAAGAGAGTCCCAACCGCCCGCTCCGTTACCTTGCACGCTAAGGCCGGTGATGTGCATTGCTTGACCCCTCGGGGAGCATCCTCCCCTGCTCGGGGCTGTTGTGTGAGCCCTGTGCTGTTGGCATCCAGAACAGGCAGCGCTCCCCTGCAGTGCCCTGCATGAGGGCCTCTGGCAGCAGTAAGGACCCAGGACTGCAACCCAGAGCTGGGAACATTACCAGAGTGATGCCCCCATTACCAGAGTGATGCCCCCATTACCAGAGTGATGCCCCCATTACCAGAGTGATTCCCCCATTACCAGAGTGATGCCCCCATTACCAGAGTGATGCCCCCATTACCAGAGTGATTCCCCCATTACCAGAGTGATGCCCCCATTACCAGAGTGATGCCCCCATTACCAGAGTGATGCCCCCATTACCAGAGTGATGCCCCCATTACCAGAGTGATTCCCCCATTACCAGAGTGATGCCCCCATTACCAGAGTGATGCCCCCACATTACCAGAGTGATGCCCCCATTACCAGAGTGATCCCCCATTACCAGAGTGATCCCCATTACCAGAGTGATGCCCCCATTACCAGAGGATCCCCATTACCGAGTGATGCCCCCATACCAGTGATGCCCCCATTACCACCCACCAACCCATTACCAGAGGATGCCCCCATTACCAGAGTGATGCCCCCATTACCAGAGTGATGCCCCCATTACCAGAGTGATGCCCTCATTACCAGAGTGATGCCCCCATTACCAGAGTGATGCCCCCATTACCGGAGTGATGCCCCCATTACCAGAGTGATGCCCCCATTACCAGAGTGATGCCCTTATTACCAGAGTGATGCCCTCATTACCAGAGTGATGCCCCCATTACCAGAGTGATGCCCCCATTACCAGAGTGATGCCAACAGAGCCGGTGCTGCGGCCTGGGTACCACCAACCCCACTGCCAACCGGTTGGCCTGGCACTCACCAGGCAGGGGCTGGGCAGAGCCTGGTTTAGTGCCTGTGCTTCCCAGAACACCACCAGCAGGCGGTGCCGGGCGAGCGGTAGCGTCGTGCGTGGCGAGCGGGTGCACTGACTGCAGCTTGGTGCGTTCCAGGTGAAACCTTTGTCCTGGGAGATGGCCTCCCAGGGCCCTTGGAGCCTCGCCTGGACCCCATGGACTCTGCCTTGAACTCTGTCAATGCATCCAGCCACAGCAGGAGCTCCAGAGACTATCGCCTGCCAGGATACAGGCACCTGCACCAACCCTCTAGCCTCAGCCAGGGCAGCTCCTCTGCCTTGCGTAGGCTTAGCTCTGGGGGTAAGAGAGTTAAGAAGCCAGCCCTGCGCTTGTAACTTAGGCAGTAAAGGGCTTTTCTAACTCCAGTTACACCTTTGTAACTCCAGCGAGTACCAGAGGCCCTGGCACTGACACAGGGTTGGCAGGGGCTCTAGACACAGGCAGGCGGGCGGGTGGCGATGCTGCAGGGTTCTGCATGGTGCAAGGTGGACGTGGAGGTCAGTGGAAGGGAGCTGGACTGGCAAGCAGGGGCAAAGCAGTGAATTGGTGGCTGAGTCGAGGAGGAATGGATTGGGAATGGGCAGGGAGAGCGGCCGGGTGAGGCTGGAGCTGCGGTGGGTGCATGGGGCTTGTTTGGGCAGGGGAGATGGGGGGAGAGCTGTGCACCATGTACAGAGGCAGGTGGTGGTGGAAGAAGTTGTTCTTTCTGTGCATAGCATCAGTAAAAGCCTCTAAAATGCTCAGGCTGCTGCTGCCTCCATCCCTCAGCTGCCCCCCCACAGCCGTGCTTGAAACAGGGAGCCAAAAGCATGGGATGTGCCCATGCAGGGAGCAAGGCTTGTGTTAGCTTTGAGCCAACAGAACTCGCCATGTGGGCTCAGCCCATCAATGCAGCCATGGAAACATGAACCAGCTTTGCCGTGTTAGGTGTGCTTGGAGGAGGTGTTTGGAGCGGGGGAGCAAGGGGAGAAGTGGTGCTCGGGGAGGGGGGGGATGTGGGAATGGAGAATCACTCCCTGTGGCAGCGGGAACCATCAGCAGCTGGGATGGAGCGGTGGGAATGGCAGGGGCAAACCCAGCTGGAGGGAGGCAAAGGGGTTTAGAGCAGGGAAAGGGGCTCGGTGTAAAAGGAAGGCGAACAAGGCTGTGGCCTGGGCAGCCCAAGCGGTACCCGGGGGATGCGGCAGGGCTGGAGCGATGCTGCAGGAGCCCCGGGTGACGGCCGCTGTCTGCCCCCTGACCAGGTTCAGAGAGGTACCTGGGAGCCAGGGACGTGTCCCGGCCGGGCGGGCGCGATCCCTCGTCCTGGACCGTGGAGGAGGTGATGCAGTTCATCCGGGAGGCGGACCCGCAGCTGGGACCCCACGCGGATCTCTTCCGGAAACATGTGAGTGCATCCATGTGCGTGCGTGTGCACACGCGTGTGACGTACGGGATGGGGTGGTCCAGGAGCCAGAGGAACGGCAGCGCTTTGTACTGGAGTGAGGGCCAAGGAGAGCATCCTCACAAGGCCTGCTCCGGATCAGGGGCTGGATCCCCTGACCCAGCAGCTGCCAAGGGGAGCACATCTCAGCCCAGCTGAAGCTCCAGGGTGCCCATGGAGGGCTCGGCTCTCGGCTGGGTTGGAGCCCCAGTGCTGCCAGCACAGCCCCTGTTCATCCTGGAGTCTTCATGTCCCCATCATGGCAAATTTCCCCAGGGAAGAAACGTGTTCCAAGTGGGATTCACTGAGTGCACTGCTGCCGAGCTCCCCTGTTCCCTGTAACAGGAGCCTCCCAAGGCTCTGGTGCGTAAAACAGCTGCAAACATGGAGTTTGTACAATTCCAGCTGCATTTTGGCACCTCTGCATCCCAATTTCTCCTAACCCAGGCTCAAACCAGTCCCAGTTCTGCTGCTCCTGTTCAAGGGAGCCTTTCAGTGACCTCAAGGGAGGTTGCAGGGCTGGGGCTCGTAACCTCTGGCTCCAGCTACCGCACAACCCAGCTGCCCCATCCCCATCCCCAGCTTAGTCAGGAATCCACCATCCAGGGAACAGAGCATCCCAGGGAACAGAGCATCCCAGAGCATCAGGCAGGAGACCTGGCAGCACTGCGGAGCATTGGGCCCCACTCACCTCAATTCCCTGCAGTGTCTGTTTCCCAGCCCCGTCCCCTCTGCTTGAGGGAGGATGCTGCTCAGCCTGAGCACTGCAGCGGGACTGGGAGGTGAAGCATCCTCACACCTTCAGACCAGAACCATAGAACCGCAGCCTGGGCAGGGTTGGTGCTTACAGGGTCACTCACAAGTGCTGTCGTTTCCCTTCCTTGCAGGAGATCGACGGGAAAGCCCTGCTCTTGCTGCGGAGTGACATGATGATGAAGTACATGGGGCTGAAGCTGGGCCCAGCCCTGAAGCTCACGTACCACATCGACAAGCTAAAGCAAGGCAAGTTCTGAGCGGACGCTTGGCAGGACGGACCCTGGAAGCTCCGCTCCTGGCCACCCGCACCCGCGCTCGCCTGCCCACAGGTACCGCATGCACTCACACCCAGCAGCGCCGACGGACACCTCGCTGACAGCCCGCCCCGTGCACAGCTGGAGCACAGCTGGCCCCAGGCCTTCGCACCGGACTCGAGGCATGGGCATCCCGTTGGAAGCGGAGGGCCCAGTCCTGCTTCCCTGGGAAGGAGCCGCGGCGCTGGGCAGAGCCCATGGGAACAGGGCTGTTGGCTCCCACCCCTCGGAGCAGCGCTGGGGCACTGGACTCTTTGTGCCACCCAACCTTGGCCCTGTGGCACCACGGCAAGCTCAGAGCAGCGACCACCTCCAGCCCTGTCTTTACATCCAGGAGCCTCTCGCTTCCCTCAGCTCCATCCTTCCTCCCACCGGGAACACCAGGCAAGGGTCGAGACCTTCGTATTTATTTGTGACTGGGGCGGCCACGCAGCGGCACTGGGGGCACTGGGTGAGCTAAGGATTGAGGCTGGGCCTGGTGCCCCACAGCAGGGACGGGGCTGGGGCAGCCAGTGCGATGCTGCTGCACTCACCTCCTCCTCCTCTTTCCTGTTTGTAAGTCAGGAGCTCTCTGTTCCCAGAGCTGGGGTGGTTTCTGTACCCGGAGCTGAACTCGCAGCTCCTGGTGGCTTTCCCATGTTCGTCTTCCCAGGGGCTCTCCCGCTCCAATGGTGTCAGCTCCGTCCCAGCTCAGCGCAATGCAAGAGGCTGTTTGTTGGGCCTGGCAGGTCAGAGGCCCCCCGGGCACCCTGTCCTTGCGGTGCTTTGCAGGATGCTCCTGGCAGCCCCGTGTATTTATTCCCATGGCACTTGAGCAGTGGCGCTGTCCCTGCATTGAGCATCCATGGCCCGGCCGGGGTCAAGCTGGGCCCTGGAGGGGGGGTACCCACACACGCACGCTTCCTGCAGTGACCAAAGGGCTTCCCACAAGCACTTCCCTCTGCTCCAGGCTCCAGCTCCCCCATCCAGAGCAGCGCCTCGCACTGTCCCCCCCCCATCTCCAGAACCTGCCCTGGGGCAGGTTTACCCCTAAGGGGAAAAGCTGCAACCACAAAAGGAGAACTCAAACAAAATCCCCCCCCTCCAAAGCTCTAAACCAGCTTCTTTGGTGCGCGGCGAGGGCTGCGCTGCGGCTCCGGGGCCCCTCGGGGCTTTCCTCTGCACTTATTTTACCTTGACTTGTTTCTAAATAAAGGGATAACCGAGAGCTGCTCCCACCGGGTGTGCGTGCGCTGCTGGGAGCGCTCCCATGGGCCCTGCCATGGGGGAACACGGGGCACTGCGGGACAGTGGGGCTCCGGCCCTGCTCCTGCTGCCTGTGGGACTGCTGGGGCAGAGCCGGCTGAGAACACAGCACAACCTGACGCAAGGGATGTGACCACCACCAAGGGGTCCTTAGTGAGGACAGCAAAGGAAGTGCATCACCAGCTTCTGAGCCAGCCCTTGGACACCCCTCAGGCTCCTGCCGCCTCTCCAAAGCACTGCCTGTTGCTTGGTCCCATCCCAAGCAGATGCTCTGGTTTTCCCCAGGAGCATCCCCATCGGCAGCACTGTGAGCATCTGCAGTGCACCCATGGAGGGGCTCCAGTGCTACATGAGCACAGGCACCTTGCCCTTGCCCCATGGAGCCTTTTGGCATCACCAGTCCCCAGTCTAGGAGCAGGGGGGTGGGCAGAGGCTTTCACACAGTCTTTGCTGCTGTTGGAGCTTGCAGGGGGGTGTTGGAGCAGAGCTGGTGCACACACACCACAGACCCTTGGAGCAAGCTGCTCCAGTGGAAGGGGTCCCTGCCCATAGCAGGGGCTGGAACTGGATGAGCTTTAAGGTCCCTTCCAACCCAAACCTGGCTGGGATTCTATTCTATGAAACCACCCAGCTCAGTTCAATTCCAAACTGTCCCAGCAGGAGCTGTGGGCTGCAGCTCCCTCCACTGCTGGGGGGGAAGCAGAGAAACCCCATAAATTCAGCCTGACTGAATGAATGCCTGACCCTCACTGCAGAAACACTGACACTGGAGCCATTGAGTGATACGCTCCAGTATAACAGTGCTATACTCCACTGTAACACTGGTACACTTCAGTCCCTCTCCTCCCCCCGAGCACCACCGGGAGCTCCTGGCTGGTTATTCAATTCATTTTATTACAAACAAGCACTGAAGGACTGAGGCGGGTGCAGTTTGGGCCAAAACAAGGACATTTCAGGAATATAAAACACCCAAGTGTCAGTGGAGAGCAGGAACGATGCCGGGCACCCGGAGCATCCCCCCTTGGCTCCTATGGAACTGTCACACACCAAGAATGCTCAGAGGGTCCCAGGCCAAAAGCAGCTTTCGAGTGTGTGCTGAAAGCAAGGACTAAAGCAGAGAGAGGCTGTGGAAGAGCTCGCTGGGGTGAGACAGGGCAGGGGTTGGCATCAAACACAGCTGAGAACGTACAGCACTTGAGACACCTGAGCTACCAAGGAGCCAAACCTGCTGCTTACACTGCAGGGGGGGACCCAAAGTGAGTGCGGTCCCCAGCCAGCCATGCAGAGGTGACCCCCCCCACCACCCCAACACTGACCCCAGCACCGCACACTGCAACCCTCGGGACCAGCACTCGGCATTCCATAGGGAGCAAGAAGGCAACGGAAGGAAGGCTCCACCTCCAAAAACTGCAACGAAAAGCACCATGAACGGCTCAGTCCGAGGCAAACGGGAGCTGTTAAAGGCAGCATCTGAAAGCAGTTCACTTGTTTCTGTACCTCCCCCTTGATGCAAGGAGTTCAAGTGTCCCAGCTCAGAAGCAGCACCAGCAGGGCCAATGGCAACACCATGTTCAGGCTTTCCTGACGTTGCTTTGGCTTTTTATTCCCCCCCTCACCCCACATGATGCAGGTCGGGTGCATCCCTGCAGTGACACATCACAGTTAGAGCTGATCCAGGTGGTCCAGGATGCTTTTCCTGATTAAAAGTTCCCTACTGGTAATGAATGCACCCAGACCACCAGTGCCAAATGGTTTGAAACGCTACTGAGAAGACAAAAACAACCACAAAGGAACAAAACATCCCCCCAAAAGAGAAAGCCTGCAGAAAGCTGAGCAGCCCCATGCCCTGCAGCACAGCACAGCTGCAGAACAGAGCCCCCAAAACCTGGTGTCACCCTGATGATTCCACCAGTGCTATAAAGGTGCTGAGGGAGCAGAAAGGCTTGGAGAGAGCAACAAACGTGCCAGCACCTGAGCCCCAAAGCACTGCCACTGTCACCATGCGCTGGGAAGGGAGCATCCAACTGTGTCCCCCCCAGCACACCCAGCCCTGTACCCCACTTGGCTTTGTATCTCCAGACTGGTGGGAGAGCAGGAAGCCAAGAGGTGCGTGTGCTGCGATGGGCTCTCCTCCAGGAACAAACAGAACCTACATAGAAAATAAAGGGTCGAAGATTGGGGAGATAAAGGGTGAGGATTTCCTAAGGAAACTTATAAACCCATAAGTTAAGGAAGCCCAAAGCTGAGAGTGTTCAAGCTATTGCTGTAAGAACGCCTGGGAAATCAAGTGCAGACTCTTCTCTTCAGCACAGACACATCTGGGGAGAGAGAAAAGGAGCAGGAGTTACTGAGAGGGCAGAGCAAGGGGCTGGAGCTGCACACGCAGCTGAGGGCACAAGGCCTGAGGCCTTGAGAGCTCCGGTGAGGGGAGCTGCACAACCAAGCTGGGGTGATGGAGCCAGATGCTAACGTGTCAGGGCCCTGTTCTGCCCTTGAGTGAGGGCCCACAGAGGCTTGGCCTGACCAAGGCTCATTCACACACCAAAATACACCAAAGGGAGAAAGGTGACCGAGTTGGTGGCCTTCTGTGATGGGCCACAGCACTGGTGGGTAAGGGACAAGCAACTGACCTTGTCTGTCTGGACTTGTGCAAGGCATGAGACCCTGTCCTGAACAGCATCCCTGTCTCTAACCTGCAGACATGGAAGTGAGAGGCTGATCATTCAGTGGGTAAGGAATTAGCTGGTTGGAGACCAGTGATGAGTGGTGTCCCCTGCCCAAGGGGAGACTGAGCTGAGCTCTTAGGCAGAAGCTCTTCCCTGTGAGGGTGCTGAGGCGCTGGCACAGGGTGCCCAGAGAAGCTGTGGCTGCCCCATCCCTGGCAGTGCTCAAGGCCAGGTTGGACACAGGGGCTTGGAGCAAGCTGCTCCAGTGGAAGGGGTCCCTGCCTGTGGCAGGGGTTGGAGCTGGAGGAGCTTTAAGGTCCCTTCCAACCCAAGCCAGGCTGGGATTCAGTCAATTACCAATTGGTTCTGTTTTCTATAGAGCTTTCCCTATCAGCCCTTGTGATCCCTGAGGACTGGCTGCAACACAGGGAGGGTATTTTCTGCCACATCTCTGTACTCTCTAACACAGCAGCGCACTGAAGTCCATGTCTCACCCAGAGGAATGTAACACACGGGACCTGGCAACACTCCCCTCCCCAGGATAACGGTGCCTGTCAGTTGTACAGGGCCACTATGGCAACATTAAGACCCCGAGGGAGAAAGCTCCTTTAAGAAATCACTGTTGGAATAAAACATAAAGGAACCAATAGAGCAGCTGAGGACCAACTTCACACCCTGCCCAGCGCTGCTACCAAAGAATCTTCCTCACAATGCAGCTATTAGGAGAGCTGAGCTGGACCCTGTGCCACACACGCCAGTGTCACCTTCCCTACACTGGGGACAGCCACTCTGATACCAGTTGGACATCCCTGGGGGCACTGGGCAATAAAGGCCTGCTCTCCATCTACATCAGTGGGGAAAAGGCCACAATCTCCTACTGCACAAAGGGAGAAATGGAAGAATCAAGTCTGCCTTTCTGGTGAGCTGAGGGCCAGGTTTTAGTGCCTCCCTCTGTCACATCCATCCAGTTTCCACATCCACATAGCATCTGCAGCAGCTATCACCATCCAGGGCTCAAGCTCACTGGCTCAGCAGAGGAACTGTCTCAGGAGATGGGGAGAATGGCCAATTCAAAACCACTGCTTGGCAGAGATGAAGGACTGCTCCCAAAACTAAACTTTCTACATGCAAAGCTTGCTCAGCTTTGCCTCCACTTTCAGGCATGCATGCTCTGTTTGTGCTTCTTAATGGATTTGAATTTCACCTCTATCTCCCACATGTATTTTTATACTTTATTATGTGTCAATTTGCTAAGGAAACACATCTGCTACCCAGACACACATCCCGCAGCACAGCTGGAACACGTGTGTGAGCATCAGCACTTCTCATGGGGTGCCAGTTTTCTACCACCTGATGTGAAATGTTCAGCTGCAAGGAGGCAGCTGGGCAAGGAAAAGGTTTCCATAAGGAAAGAGGTTGAGGTCATTCAAAGTTACCAGGAATCATCATGATTTACTGATGGGAACTTCAGCTCTGTTATCTCCAGGTCAGGTGAGCTGCTGCCACTTCTGTCACTGTAGGTGTCCCTGCAGAGATCAGAAAGATGCAGTTTTAGGGAGCACAGGATGCTGTCTGCTCCATCGGTTGCCAGCACAAGCTGCTGGTTCTTGTTCCTTCTGCTGTTCCCCAACACCTTTGTCAGCAGAGAGGCCCCAAAGCTGCTCGGGCCCCAGCCTGTGTCACTGCAGGGAGCTCTGAGACAGAGGACTCTGCACTTGTCCCCATGAGCCCTCACCAGGTTCCTGTGGGCCCAGCTCCCACCCCCAGGTACACAGCCTATGCCCCTGTTTGGTGTCACACATAAACCACGTCAGAGTACAACAATGAGGCACCTCAGAACATGATGAGAGTTCCAGGGGCACAGGAGGAGGGGGGGTACAGGAAGAAGGGGGGTACAGGCTGGGCTATAACCCCCACCAGTGGTTTTAGATTATACCCTAATAGTGAAGCCATGTGTGACCACAGGCACAGAAGAGTCCAGGAGCAGACAGAAGTAACTTAGGATGCTGCAGTACAGAGCAAACTTCAGCTCCTCTGCTCTACAGAGCCACTTCAAAC
Source organism: Neopsephotus bourkii (assembly GCF_033783945.1). Lineage (NCBI taxonomy): Eukaryota > Metazoa > Chordata > Aves > Psittaciformes > Psittacidae > Neopsephotus > Neopsephotus bourkii. The sequence goes on along the minus strand of NW_026902107.1, from coordinate 1,130,091 downwards.
CCAAAAGCAGGAAATTAAAATACCCCTTAAGCCTTGGAAGGCATCTTCCCACAGAAACTCTCTTCAAAGCAGATCAGTCAGAGCACAGCTCCGGACATGGACATGGGAATTCCTGTGGTGCAGCTGCAGAGCAGCTCAACCCACACAGGCCAATACTGTCCTTTTTGTGTTGCTTTAGTTTAATATATTCAGTGCTACTTCTCTTCTGCGTTGAGTTTGGGGTTGCTGGGTTAGAGCATGTCAGCTCCAGCTACACAAGCAAATCCTCCTCTGTGAGGAGGAAAATGGGTCACTACAAAGTGATATTTACTTGCTGCATCTTGCCACAACTGCTGAGCAGAACTGGAGGGTATCAGGGAGCAGCAGAAGGAAGTAAATGCACCATTAAGTGTACCCAGAACATCAGGTGCTCTGCACACTGAGACAGAAGAAAGCTTAAGTCAGCAGGAAAACAGAAGCTGCTCCACCAGGGCCCATTAGGAACAAGGTTCAACGATCAACCTGTCCCTAGGACCATGGAGTTGGTCTCCCTGAAGATGGGAGCTGGCTGTGGGACAGCTCTAAGGCCCTACAGTAAATCTTACAATGCAAGACAAGAGCTTTCCAAGAAGGACTGGAAAGAAGAGGTGCTGCAAATCCCCCTCTATACCCCACAGTAACTCAGTGCCAAGAGGATTCTCCAGTTTATCCTATAGGAAGCAGCACTGCCCTCTCAAAGGCCTGACTGGCATCTTCCTTCAACCTACCTGGGTGAGAGCCTGCAGCCCTTCTGGAGGTAATGTGTGAGTCTTCCTGCAGAGGCCAAGAGGAGGCCGAAGTAGGGAGGAGATGGCTTAATGGGTCTGGAGAGGAATTCAGGGTGATACTGAACCCCAACGAAGAAAGGATGCTCTAGGGAAAGAAAGAGAAAACCTTCATGTCAAGGCTTTCAAGCCTGTGACCTGCACCCAAAGGAGTTGGTTAAGTGCTCACCTTCCAACTCAATCACTTCCATTCGCTCTCCCTCCTCATCCTGGCCTACAAACTTCAAACCTTGCTCTTCAAAACACTTCTTCAGTTCTGGGTTGACCTAGAAGACCAGAAGGAAGAAACCCCATGATCTCTCACATCTGGATTACACAGACAAGCTCTCTATCTCCAGTAGCATTTTTACCTCAAACCTGTGTCTGTGTCTCTCCTCCAGGAAGTCGTGATCTCCGTACAGCTTCCCTACACCAAAAGGAAGGCGTTTCTTAAGAGCAGATGCCAAACAGTTTGCACAATGCCAAGTTCTTATGAACAGCATCCATCAGGATCTGCCACTTCCAGAGGGACCAAATTCACTGATCTCCCTTCCACCACCAGAGCAATCCCCACTCACAGATGCTTTAACATTCCCAGGTCTCACTTCCCAAACCCACCCTACATACATGCCATTCCCAGGAAACACTTCCAAAAGAGGTAAGAAATGCCTTACTCATGATTGAATTCTTGGTATGGAAGAGTGTCCTTCTCTTGCCAAGCCTCATGGTCCCACCCATCTGCCCAGGATTGTGTTCTGGCATGTCTATGACCTGCAAAAAGCATCCCAAGAGGGAAGTGAGAATGAGGAAGGAATGACAGTCCCAGGCAGTCTCTGGGATATTAAAGGGGGAAAACAGAACAACATCCACCCAGAAAACAGGCAACCCACCCTAAGGGACCCTGTCCCTCAAGGCAGACCAATAGGACTGGATTAGTCAGCTGAGCTATTCTAGTAAAGGCTGTGCAGATCAGGAAGGTTTGTGGGTGTTCAGGAAGCTTTAGCAGAGGAAATGGTGTCAGTCAAAGCCTACACTAATCCTGTGCCACTTACTGAACTACATGTTAAACAAACCCAAGCAGATTTACAGAGACAAAACCCCCACATCACCAGAATCACTTAAGAGTCTGATAACTTCATAAGCTGCTTTTTGAGAATGCTTTCCTTCTGAGTAACTTTCTAAACTATAGAGGAACCAGGCATTATGCTGGGGTCTGGAACAGGCGCAGAGGGCCTGCAGCCTGAGAAATGCAAGGTCAGAAATCCATCCACAGATGTTCCAAGGAATTCATGTGTGTCTGTGTTGATTTCTGAGCTCATAATTAAACAGTTATGCACTGGAATCCAGATACCACCACATCTTTAGCATCTACTCTGTGAAATCAGCTTTCAAACTGCCCTTGAAGAATGTGCTCCCTCTTTGCTTTACGAAAATGTGTGATTAAACATAAAAAAACTTAAAAAGATTAGTGTTTCACCTATAATAAGCATTGCAGTCTCCTTTGAAGATTACCATACAGGTAACTGGGCAAAGACATTTTCATTTCAGGTTAGTAAATGGTGGAAGACAGAAGCCACAAGACAGAATACTCCAAGCTCTTATCTGTAGAGAACTCAAGCCCAGAAAGGATATTAAAAGCAAGCTGCCAGAAACTCACCACTGGATGAGCAGTTTTGGGGTCAAATTCTGTCGAGTTAGCATCTGCAAAGTTAACATTCATCAGTCAGAACCACAGAGTCCCGCAGGCCATGAAATGCACTTACAGGATGTGCCCCAGGTACAGCTGCATCTCCTCCCTGCACCCCAGCAAACAGAAAGCTGTAGGTGCTGAGCACTCGCCTGCACAGAGCTGCCAGCTCAGCCCCAGAGAGCAGTGGAGGGACCTCAGCAATTTCTGAGGCTGCCTGGTCCCCCATTGCAGGGCAACCAGTCCAGTGCCATCAGTGATGAAAGAGTGGGTCACTCAGGAAAAGCACACATTCAAGGCAATGTTCCAGCATTACAAGTATGCCTTACTCCATTGACTTTTATGTGAACAAGGTAAGGAAATCATTCTTTTTCCTTTGAATTAGCAAAGGAGATGGGGAATTTTACAGGCCTAGAAAAAGATGAAATTTATCTACCAATGACAAATAAAGAATGGCAGGTTTTATAAATGACAAGGTGTTGCTGAAGCAAAAAACAACCAAAACCAGGGAGGGTTTTGTGCAGTTACCTTGCCACCCGAGAATATTGCGTGCAAACTCCACCACGGCCAGCTGCATTCCCAAACAAACTCCTGCAGAAAGAATGGAGAACAGAGTTCAGGCCAAGGACCACTGAGCCCAAATCGCTGAGCACATACACAGAGTGAAGTCAGAGGAAAACCTGGCTGAGACAAACCTCCGACTTGGATGTGGGGGTCTGGTTCAGACAGGTTTTACTCCACACCACTCTGCTCACACAACATCCCCCATCTCTCACCACATCCATTTCATTTAAATGCAGTCACATATTTCTTCATGCCAAGATCATCACAGCCTTCTCTGGAACCTCCTGTGAGATCCCAATCCCCTCATTACAGAGACTCCTTGTCATCCCAACCAACTCTGACCACAACAGAGCTAACTGCAGTCATCCAGTTAAGCTTAGCCTTAACTCAGCCAATCCTCTTCAAACTGCACATTCTAGATACTGATCAGTGAAGCTCTTGCTGCAGACCAGTAAAGCTGTTACTCAACCTCTTCCTTTTCTTTATTTCTTCTCATGCATGGAACACGTTTCTCACCTAAGAAGGGTTTCTTCTGTTTTCTTGCCCAGGAAATAGCTTGAATTTTGCCTTCTGTCCCTCGAACACCAAATCCTCCAGGAACCAGAACTCCACTGCATGAGGATGAAAAGATTCTGGTCAATGGGGCTCAGCAGCCTGGTTTCCCCATCACGCACTCCCTCTCTCACATAAAATCCTGGGCTTGCAAGACCTCACTGGTGAAAAGAGCTTCCAAGTACCTCCAGGGCAAGGCCTGCCTGCAGCATGCTTTCCATGTGACTTCCCATGAGCTGCCACATAAAATGCCACAGAATTTTCAGGGAAACATCTTACAAATGCAACTTTTACCTGCCCAGGAAATCCCAAATCCAGTGCAGGTTTCAGCACCAGAATGGGTCACGTTGCATGACTCTACAGCAAATGCAGGCCAGCCAGGCCCCTGCGGAGGAAGCTGCTAGCTGCAGTGTCAGGTTGTCCTATCTGCAGACACAAGGAGCAGACAGAATGAAGGAGAACCTCCTACACTCTGCAAGAGGTTCTTTGTTCTCCTGCTATCCCCGAAACCTGCTTCCCTAGGGGCTCACATGCCCGACTTGCTCTCATTTTCTGGGCTAACTCTTGGCACTCCTCTGCATCCCAACACCTTTTCCCTTCTCACACCTCTTTCCTAAAGAACTTTATACCCCATTTACATCTTCCATCCTCCCTCTTTGGTTTTAACAGCCCTTACCAGTACTTACCCTTTCCCCCTATTTGCTCTCACCCTGTTCACCCACTGAGTCTGTGCACATCCTCACCTGCATGATCACAGAATCCCATACTGCTCTGTGTTGGAAAGGACCTTGAAGGTCATCCGGTTCCAACCCAGTCACAGGCAGGGACCCCTTCCACTGGAGCAGCTTGCTCCAAGCCCCTGTGTCCAACCTGGCCTTGAGCACTGCCAGGGATGGGGCAGCCACAGCTTCTCTGGGCACCCTGTGCCAGTGCCTCAGCACCCTCACAGGGAAGCATCCCTTCCTAAGATCTAATCCAAACCTGCCCTCTGTCAGGTTAACGCCATTCCCCCTCATCCTATCACCATCTGCTCCTGTAAAAAGTCCCTCTCCAGCTTTCTTGTCAGCCCCTTTAGGCACTGGAAGGGCCACTGCTGCCTTTCACAAACTCCCTCACTTATTCAGCAACTCTCCATTTTACATCTGATCCTGTATTTCATTGAGAGACACATGGGGCAATCTCAGAGCGTGCTGACACATACACACACACAGAGAAAACAGCATCCAGTGATGCTCGTAATCCCAAAACTATCCATAGCAGCAAGTTTACCAGACATGCTCCAAAGAAATGGGCAGAGCTTAAGAGTCTTACTCAGCACTGCAGAGCTTATGCCATGCTTCATGGTAGCGGACAGGTTCCTCCCGCAGGGTATCCGGCTCCAAGTCAGCAGAGTCAATGTACTACAAAGAGATCCAACAAAGGGTGATGAGGTGCTGCCACAGCAGTGCAGAGGGTCTCCTTAATGCTCATTGAAGATACAGAATCATGGAATCAACCAGGTTGGGAAAGACCTTTAAGATCATCAAGTCCAACCATAACTCTGGATTTGTTTCCTACTGGATACTTGCTTATTGTTTCCTGGGCTGATTTCCTGCCTGCTTTCTCCCACCACCCTGCTCCCAGTACACAAACAGCAGCTGTGGGGTTTCTGTCTTCCCCTCCCTGCAGCTCTGCTCTGACATAAAGTCCATGAGCCCCAGACTCACTGAATGTGAAGTCTTAATGGGGCACAGTGAGATGGGACCACTGAAGTATAAATATAGGGATGCCTGGCAGATTGACTGTATCATATTCCCACTTACCATGGTGGAAGCAACCACCAGACGGCTGAACACTGCCAGGGATGGAGCATTCACCACTTTTTTGGGCACCCTGTGCCAGTGCCTCGGCACCCTCACAGGGAAGAGCTTCTTCCTTATACCTAACCTGAACTTCCCATTTCAGTTTAAACCCTTCACCCCTTCTCCAGGCTGAACAGCCCCAGTGTTCTCAGCCCATCTTCATACGGGAGGTGCTCAAATCCCTGATCATCCTCGTGGCCTCCTCTGGACTTGCTCCAGCAGCTCCATGTCCTTCTTATACTGGGGATACCAGAACTGCACAAAGTGCTGCAAGTGGAGTCTCACAAGAGCAGAATGGAGAGGCAGGATCACCTCCTTCAACCTGTTGCTCATGCTCCTTTTGGTTCAGCCCAGTCAACACACCTATGTCACAGGATGCTTTGCTCTGAAGCCGGTTTATGCCTGGCCACAGATGTCTGATGCTGTAATCCACAGACTATTTTAAAGTTCACTGCCTGAATCAACTCTCCCTTTCTGTCTGTGGGTTTGTGAAGAGCTCAGTTAAGATGGAAAGCACTGCAGGTGGAAGGAAGGGGACTGATTTGTTAGACACACACGCCCCCAGCCTTACCTTAATGTCAAGTTTGTGGTTGATGGCCAGTGCAGAATGCTCCAGTGCTTTAATGACAGACGCATATGAGTCTGAAAACTTGGTGTATTTGCCAACAAGAGCAATGGAACACGTCTCAAGGAGGCGGTCATACCTACACAAAACCAGAACACAGGGTTATTTCATCATCAACAGGAAACGGGGCCAAGAATCACTTGCATTCTAGCCAAGCTTTTCAAGTAAAATAAACAGTTGGGTTCTTGAAAGCCTGGCCAAGCAGAGAGATGATGGCTTTGGAAGACATGACCTTTTACAAGAATTATGACTGAAAAACATCAAAGCAAGATTAAAAGAAGGAAAAAACAATAACACTGACAGAGAAAAATAGTTGCAGAAAGTCACGTATAAATTAACTCATCTCTTCTTGTGCTGCATAGCCATTCTGAGTAGATCCAAACTGTCTCTTCAGAAAGCTGTATCAGATTGAAAGTCTGCAGTGAACTCTTAGGATCAAAGCACCCCTCTGCATACGGTTATACCATACAGCATCTCCCTACACAGTGTTCAAGGCCAGGATGGATGGGGCTTGGAGCAACCTGGTCTAGTGGAAGATGTCCCTGCCCATGGCAGGGGGGTGGAACTGGATGAGCATTAAGGTCCCTTCCAACTCAAAGCAGACTGGGATTCTATGATTCTCATACTGAAGATGGTTTTTTTTCCAGTTAAAGTGTAGGAAGAAAAATGCTTTTTTGCAGTGGAAAAGAAGAAACAAATTTGAGCACTAAGTACACATGAGGAATACAAAGCAACACTCAACGCCTAATGAGCTACAACCAAGAAGGGAAAATTAATCCAGAGTCTGAACTCTTACCATGCCCAGTTGCAGCTCACCTGTCAGCCATTTCCTTCCACTTCATGAGCATCCTCCTGGGCTGCCTCTCAATGGGAAGGTCAAGCCTGTGCCTGAAGTAGTCCACGACTCCCTGCTCCTCTAACAACAGAGGAACCCGGTAGATAGAAGAGACATCATGAACACAGATGACCTGTTCAGAAAATGGAGTGTCATTAAAACAGACCTAAGTGCCTGAGCAATTATTTTTAGACAGGTATCAGAGACCTTTTGTCTCGAGCAGACAACCATCTGATCACCTAGACTTCCAGGAAATAACATGTTGAGTACATAACATGAATCCTTTATTGCTAGTTTCCATGTACTTGGAAAGGTCATCCTTCAACACTTCCCAGGTATTCCTGCTCACTGCAGCTCCTTAGGAAGGGCTTTTACACATAAGCCAGCAGAAAGAAAGTCAGCTGCTCTGCACGTTATGCAAGCACATAGCAAAGTCCAAAGCATGCTTCAAAGAGCCTTCTGCTATGATACAGCCTTCCTGGTAATCCAAATTGCAACTACAGTTAAACTGACCTCGAGCCCAGTTTCCCTACTTCCCACTACTGTTGACTCTCAGTTCGATTAAAGCCCAGGAAAATCTGGGATCTTACCACAGCAATAAACTTTACAGGGCATCCTTCATCAAATTGAGGATTAAACACCTAAGAATTCTGTGGCCAATGAGGACTACCTGCACCAACAGTTCCAGTTCACTGAAACAGGCTTTCTCAGAAAAGGAAAGACAGCTCTGGACAACTGTCTCCTGTCCATCAGGAATGAGACTGTACTTTAAGGATCAAAAATACACTGGCACAACTATTTTTAAACCCTTGTTTCTCCTGACTCAAATGAAAGCAGAGTTCAATCAGTAAAACCCTTAGGGCTGCAAGTTTTCCTCCTTTACAGTCAACAGCATCTGCTTCTTGATCCAAGTGCAGCTGCAGAGAAACAGCTACATGAAACTGCATCAAACTTCCTGGAAAGTGCCTGACAAAAGAGCCTTCCTTCCAGTTCCTGGCCAGCAAGAGGTAAGTGTTGTACTGCTGACACAGCAATGCTATTGCCAGGTAATTCTGAATGTAACACTCGAAACTGCAAGAGACTCAGTTTGATCTCATGGTAGAGGAAATCATGACTTGCCAGAGCCTGGAACTGTGATGTGATGCTCAGTCTTTCCCAAACCCATCAATGTTTTCAAGCTCCAGCTGCACTGGAAAGTGCTAGTATTTAGCCTCCAGACTGTTTGTCAAGGTCTGCCTCAGACTGTGCTATGCAGGGTGGTCTCAATATAAAAAGACTCATGCTAACATGGAGTTACTGCCTATCACCGAACACTGAAGCAGTGCTTCTCTCCAACATCACTTCAACTGCTCTGTGCAACCTCTCCTCACGAAAACAGGCAGAAAAATAGTATCATGAAAAGAGCCATGTATGAAATACATTTATGTGTCCCTTAAGCCTCATTTTAAGCAACTACGCTTTGGCCTCTAAATCCTGACAAGTCCCATTCTCCTGTATTCACGGAAGGAATGTGGAAGGATAACTAAGGTCAAAAACAACTATTCAGAACATATTTCGGATTCCAGAGAGATCTCTATGTCTGTGCTAAGTACCTTCTAAGGAAACCTGGGTGCCGGCATAAAAAGGACTCTTTTTGCAACAGTTCCATGCGTAAGGAATGTAGGCAAGACAAAGCAGCAAATGAATTATGCAGCTAACAAAAGACACAGCTAGAACACAAGTTCAGATACAACTCCACTCAGCATTTGACAAACAGCTACAATATTTATTGCATGGAAGTGCAGACAGCAATCTTTACCTGCTCTGGTTCAACATGACAGAACATGGAAATCTTTTCTTTTACTGAGGTATCCAAAGGAGTGGAGCACCTGCAAACAATCTAACAGAACAGCAACATCAAGGTTGTGAAGCAGAACTCGAACATTCCTGGAACAAACCCCTAAAGCAGCTGTCTTTGGGGAAAAAAACCCATTTAGTTACTTCCACTTGTTTATTCTCAACATAAAGAAGCTCTCAATCTCAGTATTATTTATTCTAGGATGCTGTTGCAACATGCCAGTACTGCATTTTTAAACCCAAAGCCGTGCAGCAAACCTTACCAGATCTGGTGAGAGACCAAGACCTCTGAGTTCACGAACACTGTTTTGGGTAGGTTTAGTCTTCTGCTCTCCTGTAGAGCTTGGCTGGTCAGAGAAGAGCAGAAGTTGGTATGTCAAATTAGGATGATATGTAGCAATGATTCATCAGAATTAGGATTCTCCACCCAAATCATTTTGTAAAAGCTTTAACCCTGCTCTCAGACAATTCACACAAACTTTAATCACCATCATTTTCATTTCAAAGCCTGAAAGCAACCAGCAGAGACCAGGGTTCAAGTCTGGACAGTAAGCAGGTATGTGTTACAGTGAGGGAAAGAGAGAACAGAGGCTTTTATCCACTGCTCCCTCCAAATACCTAACATTTTATATTTCTATTTTTTCCCCCTCAAGAAATCACCTGGCCTGAACAGAAAGGGAAAGAAGACAGAGAGAGAAGAGAACAGAGACTGATCTGCACTCCAGTAACCATCAAGTTGCTCTATCAGCTGCCAAGGAAGACACGTGCTCTCCAGTACCTTTCACATAACCATGGAAGAGATTTTTTCAGCAGGGATTCCTGCAGCAAAGATTTTTTTGTTTGGTTAAGGCTATAAATTGTCTCCAAAATCATAGCAGATAAGACAGATGAGGTTCTATCAGTCATTATATGGTATAAAATGCCTTCATATGCTTTTGATATTAATTGCATTTCACCCCATTTGCTTGGCACATAAGGATATTCTGATTTTCTTTGTGATGCCTGATAAACTGATTCTTATCATAGCACTGCTTCTTAGCTGAATCTCTGAACCAAAAGCAATATCCACTCTGACTGGAATGGCTTTACACAGCAGTCAGATGTGAGAGTCTATGAAACGACTATTAAAGATCAAAACATACATTAAAAACATTGTCTAGGGAAAAGAAAAAAACCACAACAGATTATGTTTCAAAGCACAGTATTATGTTTGGAAATTACAAAAGTAACCCAACCCCATTTCATGAACTACAGTTAATGTAAATCTTGGGGTGAGAGAAACACACAGCAAGAGAATAAAGAACTCCAGGAAGAGCTTGGCATGGGTTTTTGTTAATAAGGCCAAATGACTGTCAAGTCTGGCTGCATCCCTGAACTTTCCATGAGCTGTGCAGAAATGAAAGGCTACACAAATGAAGGGAAAGTTTTCAGCTCTAGAAAGCAGGTTTACCTGCACAAGCTAGGAGACAATTCCACAGCAAAACCCAGCAGTTAAAGATGCAAAACTGCACTTGCTGCAACTCCCAGCCACTTATTACATACTTTGAAAAGTTTCTGTTCACTTCAGAACAGAACTACAAATGTGACAGTGCTACAGATACAGCATTTCAGAAACACATATGTAGGAAGCAAGTTTTGGACTGGGGAAGCCCCTGAGCACCAAAACCTTTGGGGTCCTTACCTGGGGAACCAGACTGACATGAATGTTACAGAAATTCTCTCTTTTGGCTTTGAACTGGAACTGGCGGAAAGCTTCAATGAAAGGCATGCTCTCAATATCACCCACCGTCCCACCGAGCTGACAGAGACAAACCATTGCAAGTTAGTTCCAAAACAGCCCCCAGTGAATCTGTACACTACAAAATACATGTAGGAATAGGACAAAGGGCTTTAAACTGACAGAGGGGAGGTTTGGATTAGCTCTTAGGCAGAAGCTCTTCCCTGTGAGGGTGCTGAGGCACTGGCACAGGGTGCCCAGAGAAGCTGTGGCTGCCCCATCCCTGGCAATGTTCAAGGCCAGGTTGGACACGGGCTTGGAGCAAGCTGCTCCAGTGGAAGCGGTCCCTGCCTGTGACAGGGGTTGGAGCTGGATGAGCTTCAAGGACACTTCAACCCAAATCATTCTAGGATTCATATGATTCTATGACACATAAAAGGACACTAAAACATCTCCCCAGCACCTCCCTCCAATTCCCTCAAGAAGCATCAACACCATTACAAAAAGCACGAGGAGTTGCCAGCTCTATGTACAACCTCCACAGCCTCCCATCTACCCCAACTATTATTTTACCTTCATGAGTTCACAAAAAAAAAGACTCAAAAAGCCACAGGAAACACAGCTTCCCACCCGGGCAGCCCTCTCCAGGGACCTTGGCTTTGCCTCTATTCTCTCTTCAGGGAAAAGACTGAAATGTTAAAATTATCATTTCTGAACATCAAGTGGCACTGAGAAGCAAAATTTGTGTCAAGTTTTAGTGACTCTCCAGGGTAGCTGTGGACAGATGCAGGAACAGAGGCAAGGCATTCTCTGGAGCACGGACAGCCTCTGTGCTGTCAGATCATGCTTCCAAGGTAATCCAGGATGCAGGCTCGTGAGTTCTGGAACAGAAACTGGCACTCAGGCCCCATCGAGTCTAAGTCAGCATGACCTGGGCACCCTGACAAGCTCCCTCTCTCCTGCGTTAGCACATCTCACCAGCCAGCTCAGCATTCTCAAGAGCCTTCACCCTCCTCCTCTGCCTCCTCCAGCAGCAGCATGTCCCATACAGCACACAGGACAATGCACGGGGTTTGTCACCACTAACTTCTGCCTTTCCCTTTTCTGTGTCCATACTTGCACTAGTGTCTCCAAGGCTTCCTTTACTGTTTCCTGGGGGTGATTTACCTACCCCCCACTCCCCTCAAACCATCAGGGAAGGAGAGGGCACAGCATGATCAACTCAGACTTTGGCATACAAGTTACAAGAGCTATTCACCCTATAGACTAATGCACATTACACTAGAGAGCAAAGCATCTAATAACTGCCCAAGACCTAAGCCTTTCTGCGTGCAGATTCAGGCAGAGAGCATTCAAAAGATTAGCTGAATAGGTGAAGGTAACAAGAAGGATTTTTAACCAACTCAACAAGCAGAGTTGAATGTTAATAATAAATATTCAGGTTAAAATATTCATGTCAGTTTACTCCATGCAAGAAGCTAAAAGTACTTTTTAAGAGCCACAAACCTCAATCACACAAACTTGGGGTTCAATGCCATCTTCATCCACAGGAATCCGTGCCTGCCTCATTACCCATTCTTGTATTGCATCTGTGATGTGGGGAACAACTGGAAAAGAAACCCAGGCAGGGTTAAAGCCACAACCCACACACACTTCTCCCTCTAGCTCATTAAAGAGCACATAACTAGCCACTGCTTCCCATGTGACTCGAGCAGGGATTTGTCTCTTTAAAGAAGGATCCATTTTTGCAGTGCTTCTTGGCTGTGATGTTCTAGCAGTGCCTTGGCAGGCAATGTAACCCTGCCTGAGTTTAAACACACGTAAACATTTCCTGTAAGATGGAAGATTTGTGTACAAACACTTCTTTGCTCTGAACAGAGTGTTTTAAACTGTCCTTATCCAAACCAGCTGTGGAGAATGCTTAAAAAGGGAAGGGACTGATGCAAAACACCAAGATCCTCTGGGTTTCCTAATGCCACGATAGTTACCAAAAGCAATAACCATTTTAACCAGCAACCAAACAATGCAGAGCTGTATCAGCCTGAAGTCTGTTCGCACTTAGCATTGGCTACAAGGCCAGCATACAGGCATTATGTTACTGAGCACTGGAAGGTGCACTGGTCCAGTATGGCACACACCAGCACACCTGCACTACTGCCTCTTCTAAAAATCAACCCAAAACCGTCACCAGGACACATCAAAGACCTCAAGATGCAATGCAAAACCAGGACAGAAACGCAGGATATATTCCTAAGCCTCAGAAACGAAGCTTCACATCACCTTGGACAGTTTTGCCAAGGTAGTCTCCCTTCCTCTCCTTGTTGATGACATACTGGTAGATCTTCCCAGTGGTCAGGTTGTTGTCTTTGGTGAGTCGGATGTCAAGGAAGCGCTCATAGTTCCCCAGGTCCAAGTCCACTTCCCCTCCATCATCCAGCACAAACACCTCCCCTGCAGCACAAAGGCACGCATGTCAGTGGGAAACGGTCAATGGTTTGCCTGTGAAGAATTCAACGTACGAAAACACCTCCTTTGGTTGATGCAGCGAGCTGAGGAGAGCCTGTAACAAAGGGGACCGCTCCATTGAGGCCTGCAGGGCCAGGCTTCCCCCACCACACACCGGAGGTGGCTCCGGCCAGGCCAGGCCCCCCCACCCGCACCCCGCGGCGCCCGCAGCACCCACCATGCTCATAGGGGGAGAAGGTGCCCGCGTCGATGTTGATGTAGGGGTCGATCTTGATGGAGGTGACATGCAGCCCGCACGACTTGAGGATGGTGCCGATGCTGCTGGCGATGATCCCCTTGCCGATGCCCGAGATCACGCCGCCCGTCACCAGGATGTACTTCATCGGCCTCGCTGCCCGACACCGACAGCGCCTCAGCGACGGCTCTGCCCCCCCCCGCCATCCCGCTCAGCGCCTGTCACTGAGGGCCGCTTCCCGCCCTTTCCCGCCGCGGCCCCCCGGCTCGTTCAACCTCCCCCCCCCCAAGGCTCCACGTGGTCCCGCCCGCTCCCCCCCGCCCCGCTCCCCACATGGTGCCGCCCCTCACCTGTGCCCGCCGTGAGGAGCGGAGCGGACCCGACCCGGGGCGGGGGGGGGGTGAACTCGTGCCGGCCGGCTCGGAGGGCAGCGCGGGAGCCGGAGCAGGCGCAAGTCGCGGCTCGGCGCAGGCGCAGTTGGAGGGAGGCGGGAACGGCGCCGCTATCGCCCCGCCCCTCCCTTCCCCTCAGGGGGCTGAGGTGGGAGGGGAGAGCAGGGACCTGCGGGGGGGGTGACCCCGGTTCAACACGGTGAGAGCAGCCTGAGGGGGAGGAGTTGGGGTGTTGGTCAATGAGAAGCTCCCCATGACCCGGCTTCAGTGAGCGCTTGAGCCCAGAGCCCCCCCGTGTGCTGGGTGCACCCCCAGAGCGTGGGCAGTAGCTCAGGGAGGGGATCCTGCCCCTCTGCTGTGTGAAGGGGAGACCCCCCCTGCAGCCCTGATCCAGCTCTGGGGCAGCAGCATAAAGAGGCTGCAGGAAACCTGGAGAGGGGCTTGGGACAAGGGCCTGTAGGGACAGGCCAAGGGGAATGGCTTGAACCTGCCCGAGGGGAGACTGAGCTGAGCTCTGAGGCAGAAGCTCTTCCCTGTGAGGGTGCTGAGGCGCTGGCACAGGGTGCCCAGAGAAGGTGTGGCTGCCCCAACCCTGGCAGTGCTCAAGGCCAGGTTGGACACAGGGGCTTGGAGCAAGCTGCTCCAGTGGAAGGGGTCCCTGCCTGTGGCAGGGGTTGGAGCTGGAGGAGCTTTAAGGCCCTTTCCAATGCTGACTGTTCTATGACCTGATACAGAACACTGTATCATTTGGAAATAAAATTAAACCAAGAAACTGAAGGCACCAGAAGCCTCCCCCCTGCCCAGTCAGCACTGGAAAGGAAAGCAGGGTCCTGCAGCTGGGGGGGGTAACCCCTCATATCAACACAGTGAGAGCAGCCTGGAGGAGGAGGACTTGGGTGTTGGTCAATGAGAAGCTCCCCATGAGCTGGATCTTGAGCCCAGAGCCCCCCCGTGTGCTGGGCTGTACCCCCAGAGCATGAGCAGCAGCTCAGGGAGGGGATCCTGCCCCTCTGCTGTGCTCTGGGGAGACCCCCCTGCAGCCCTGATCCAGGGACAGCACAAGAGGCACGTGGAGCTGTTGGAGAGAGCCCAGAGTACACCATGGAGATGCTGGAGCAGCTATGCATTGAGGAACAATAGGACCAGGGGCAGAAAATCTTCCACGAGTGGGGTCCATCCCCACCTCCACGCAGCAGCACATTCCCTTCGTGTCTGCGGGACAGGTCCTTCAGTTCCCATGGGCAGGATTAATGCACTTGTGCTGAGAACGTGATCAGGTTTTCCCCAAAGTGCAAAGCGGTCCCGTCTGTAACCCCGGGTCACGAAGGGCTTTGGGCAGATCCTGCGGAAGATGTCATATAACGGAGGAGCAAGAGGTGGGTAAGATGTGTGTGGTCCTGCGGTGGCTCTTGGCCTCTGGCCTTGCCCAGCAGTGCCTGCTCGGTGTCATCCCCAGCAATGACCAGTAGATGGTGGAATTAAACAGCACAACAGGAGCCTCTCCGGTAACAGAAAGCGGGGACATGCGTAGGGACCATCAGGAGGACCACGACTGGAGCATCACACGCGCCCTGTGGGTCAGGAGGCATTAGGCAGCGTCTTCTGGCTGAGTCCCCACGGTACCACCCCAAACAAGCTGTCACTTATCCTGCGACTGAGGACTTGTGACCCGCTCTGGTAGGTTTAGATTCTGCCAGCCAAAGTTTCCGCAGGGGCTGCAGGAGGAATGCTGCTCACCCCCCTTGGAATCATGGCTGGTTCATGAGCAAGCTGCAGTGAGAAGCAGAGGAAGAGAACCTGTTCTAAGGCAACCCCCTGTGGCTGAAGGGGGGCTTCTGGCTCAGCAGCAGACCCAGAAGTTCTATTTTGATACACAGGTGTCAAAGCATGGAGCGTGTTCCCTGAGCACCAGGGTGAACCAGGCATGTTGCTAGGACACCCTGGTTCATATCTTGGGTCAAGGAGTTTCTTACCTGGGGGTGTTTCAAGGCAAGGAGGATTGAATCATCTTGTTCATCACTGGAGGGATAATAAATGATTAATAAACTGTTTAACATTGACCAATTGAACTTTATATAGAAGGAATCTATTGAAGAACTCTGGTTTTGTGGCCAAGCTTGTGAAAGTGGTTTTTGTAATCAAAAGCACTAGGGAGGAAAATACAGAACCCTTTGCACAAGGAGGGTCAATCCAAGAGCAGTTTATTACCATGACTCCTCTGAAATCAGGCAGCTGCTCCCAAAACAAGTTCACAGGAATGAAATATATATACAGTTTTGGGGAATGGGTTTGATTGGTGCAAACACCATCCGAGCATTCCAAAGCAGAGGGATGGTGATGCAATGGCATCTCATTATAAGAAATATCTGACATAGAATAAAGTTCCTGGTTGAGAAAAGTGTAAAAGGCATGTATTCTATTTAGTTATTCCTCCTTCCCAAGTTCAGATCCAAACCAGCTGAATTAGAGTTCAGACAAGCAGCAGAAAAGGGGAAAGATCATCATTTAACAATATTGTGCATCTGATGCGTTGCTCACTGATACTGTGCTGCTCAAGCCCAGATGATGAGGATGTTTGATTTTGGGCGAGTTTGTGAATCCATCAGAATGCCTGGCCAGGCCCTGGTAGTCAAGCAGTCTGGGATTCACATGCTGCTGTTACTGCAGCTGTGCAGGTAGAGGTGTACCTGAATGTACCTCTTCTCCCATCACACTTCTTCTGCCAACTCCTCCCAGCTCTTCCCTGCCAGCGGCAGCATCGTTTGGTGCTTGTCATCCTCAGAGTCACTGGCATCCCTTTTCCTTGCCACAGCCTCTTGTGATGTGCCTGTAGCCTGTGCCTTTTTGTGCTGAGAAAGAAATTAATGTCACACCTCACTATTACAGAAAGATCCTGGGACTAAATTCCAGGATTCCCTTTCCAGTCTTATGGCTTTGGTATGTAAATTTGGGTCTCTACACTTCATTCAGAGGTAGTTTAGTTAACCCCTAATGATTCTGTCCCACTGCAAAGGAGAGCTGTGACACTCAAATATTAACAACAGTGGGGGAAAGGCTGACAGTGCCCAACCACTGAGAAATGCTGCCCAGCCTCTAGAGCAAACTCAGCACAGCAGGCTCCCCCCTGAGGAACCATCACCTCATTCTTTACTAGACCTTTCTCTCCTTTAAGTTCAAAGGAGTCATTTCCCTTTGAAGTTCTAATTCATCCAAAGAGCCTTCCTAGGCAGAACCGTGCATCACCTCCAATATAATGTGTCTCTAGCACCATTCCTTTGGGAGTGGTGCAAGCAAGGGTACCGTAGCCATGGCAATTGGGAATGGAGATCACTGGACACATCCACTGCTTGTGGAGGAATGGGGCAGCAACAACAGTGATGGTAGCACACACAGTTCCATGCCAGCTGAGCCACTCACCCTCTGGCGGTGCCTTTTGCGCCTGTTATTTGGGTGGTTCCTGTAAAAAAGCAGCAGATTCAGTGCCCAGCCTCATGGGCTGATGCTCTTCAGTGCCTCTACACTGAGAGCTTTGCAAACATGTTATTTGTTCCTAAACTACCAACACATGAAGCAAAACTCAAGCCCTGAAGCAGACAGCACCGGACAGAAGAGACACAAAAGGGATGGCTTTAGCTGAAGACCACAGAGAGGATTCTTTAAGCCACTCGGCTGCAGTCTACATACCACAGTGTCCTCCTGGCAGGATCCTGGGGCACCAGCAGCTCAAAGTAAGGCAGTTTCTTGTACTCCTCATTTCCCACCGCCACGTAGTATCCGCCATCCACCAGCTCCTCTCCACCAGACACCCAGGTTCCATCCAGCCTGCAGAGCCTCAAGGAAGAGACAGCAAAGGGTTCAGAGCTGAGACAAGACCCAGAGCAACCCCTCAGCATGGAAGCAAACAAGTGCCAAGTGGTAAACAGGGATGAGACAAGGCAGAGGATCAATCATTGTTCATACTACTCCAGGGAAGTACGCAGAAATACTACACCCAGTGACCAGTGGGATACAGGAGACCTCAGCTTTTCCCTTGGGAGCCAGTAAACAGATGTATGAGGGGAAGGTAGGCTCTGTGTTTTGGATAAAAGCCCATCCCTCTAGACATAAACTCCTTTTTATCCCATGCTTTACTGTTAGCTTATTTTCTCACCAGACCACCAGCACCATCAGCCCTCCTCACTAAGCACTGGGGTTATCTCTGATGTAAAGGTGGGAAAACCTGAAAATCAGAGGAGTTTGCAAAAGCAGACTGGAAGTGGCTGGCTGAGCTCCCAGCCCCTGCTGAACCAGAGCTGCTTATGTTCTGAATGGAAGGAAAGAGAAGCCAGCAGAGCCTTATCCAGACACTAACCTATGGACAGCTCCACTGTGCAGGGCGGCTTTCTCTGTCACCGTGGCCAAGAGTGAATCCCACTGCAGCAGGGCGCTGTTAGAGACTGGCAGAGGGAAAGGAGGGCTCAGCAAATCCCCATTCCGGAAAACACTGTGGAAGAAACAACCCGGAGCAGGCGATGAGCCGGTATTCCCACAGCTGTGGAAGATGGGGAGGGGGAAAGGCAGCCGCTGATGCCTGGGTAAGATTTATGACAACTACTTCTGGTAGAAGCTGGGGATTGTCGCTATGGGGCAGCATTCCCAGGATCTCACAGAGCAATTCCCTCCTCCAGAAACCCTCCAAGGAGAACACCTTGAGGCACTCACTGTATGGTGCACGGCGGGCGGGTGTCCTTCTGCCGTCGCGACTTCCAGGGAGCTGCAGTGTGGAGCTAGAGACAGAGTTCAGTGCATGAGAACAGCCTCCCAGGGCTGTTCCCTTTCCTCCATCAGGATCTGCTCACCCTGGGACATCTCTAGCCCTGCCTGCAGCCCTGCTGCTGCTAGGAGGGGTTTGTTGCCAGCAACAGCAAGGCTGGCGAGGCTCAGCACACAGCTGAGCGTGAGGAGCACAGATCCATCCCCTAAGGAGGATGAAGGGATGCAACAGCAACAGCAGCCCCTGTGCTGTCTCACACATCCCACTGATTCCTGTGGCACTTCCAGCTGATCTCATTGGGCACCTCACAGTCTTAAACCACAACTTCAGTTCCATCAATGCCCCACACCTCCCAGCTGCTCTGCACCCATCACCTCCGGGACTCACCTGCAGACCCTCATTGTGCTTCATCCCATGGAGCTCCTTCCTTCCATGATTTAAATAGCTGTGAGAAAAAGACACCACCACCAGCTGCAACACACAGGAAGAAAACACCCAACTGCTCTGCCTTGGTGCACAGGCACTTATTTGGGTCCCTTCTGTCCCCATTCCCCAGGTGACCCAGAACTTCCACCTAAATTAAAGGCCTCTACACTGAAGAAATTCCCAGCCAAATACAGCATCCAGGAGGTTTTATTCCTTTGTGCTGGATGGAGGCTCCAAGGGCTGCCTGGTGCTGGTGCAGACTGGAGCACCCCCTCAACAGAACACACAGACACATCCTCCCAAGGGATGTCACAAAACCTTCCGAGTGCTCGATTTCAGAAGGAGCCAAACCAGCTCCACACTGTGCAGGACTGGCAAACAGAAACTTCCATGAGAGCAAAGCAGAAGCATTTATTCATGGATAGAGAGTAGCTGCAGAAGCTCCCCCACACCACAGGGTGCTGGAGGCTCAGCAGCACCCAGCCCAACATCCAGCCAGAGAACATGAGAGTCCCTTTCTTCCTGAGAATCAAATGTTATCAGGAATATTTGCATTTTCCTTTTGACCTGGAATATGTGGCTTCAAGCTGCACCAGGGCAGGTTTAGATGGAGCTGAGGAAGAATTCCTTCCCCAGAGGGTGCTCAGGCATTGGAACAGCATGCCCAGGGCAGGGCTGCAGGCACCGTCCCTGCAAGTGTTCACACACCATGAAGACGATGCTCTCAGTGCCATGGGTTAGTGGTGGCCTTGGCAGTGCTGGGAATGGTTGGACTGGATGAGCGTAAAGGTCTTTTCCAGCCTGCTTGATTCCATGATTCTACGTCTAATAGTTTCCAGACACTAACCTGTCTCTGCTTCTCATTTGCTTTGTCCCCCTTTTCCCTCAGCTTTTTTGTTCACCCCCCAATCCACTCCCCACAGAGCCCATGGAAGCTGCTCACCAAACCCCATCCACTCACTCAAGCTTTTTGAACCTCTCCAAGCCCGCAGCCACGTACTGGCACCCGTCCTGCAGGTCCCCCAGCCCCGCCACGCAGCGGCCGTGCCGGGGGGTGTGGAGGTTCCTCACGGCCACGGGTGCATCGATGCCCTTGGTCACCTCGTTCAGGAAGGCCTCCAAGGTCAGGAAGCGCCGCTGGTTCACCACAAACCTCCTCCCGGGGAAGAAGGGGTCACCGTTGCGATACACAAGCACGTTCTTGGCTGGAGGTGCCAGGGCTAAGCCACGGGAGCTCATCTCTCAGGCGTCAAGCAGAAGCCCTGCTGCCCACACACAGAGCAATGGGGGGAGTGGAATAGAGCTCCACTGAGCCCAGACCCTCGGATCAGCCACTCTCAGGCTCCACTGTCCCTTCCCAGCGCTGCCTGGGGTGAGTGGCTGTCTCCATGGATGCAGGCCCAGCCGGAGGAAGTTGTGGGGCCGCCTGGAGGCCACATCAAACAACCCGAAGAGCAGCTTTCGATTTGAAAACCAGGAACCAAACGGCTCTTGAATGCTCAGACACCCAACACTGCGAGCTCCCTCACCAGGCACTGTGGCCACCAGGCTCAGACTTAACAGAGAAGCTGTGGCTGCCCCATCCCTGGCAGTGTTCAAGGCCAGGTTGGACACAGGCGCTTGGAGCAAGCTGCTCCAGTGGAAGGGGTTGGAGCTGGAGGACCTTTAAGGTCCTTTCCAACCCAAACCACTCTGATTCTATGATTAGCATGCCTGGAGGCACAGTAAGCACCAGTATCTTGACGGCAGCAGCTCACATCCCATCCACAGCAGCACTGTCCAGATGCTGCCACCCCTTTGCCATCACTTGCAAAGTGTGATGGGTTTCTGTGCTGTCTGCATCAAACATACACATCTCAGCAGATGCTCCACCCTTTGCACTGAACAGGATGCTGTGGGTTGAAATGGATCATGGCCTCACTTGGCTCTGCCCAGGAGAAGGCAGGAGCCAGCCAGGAATCAACAGAGACGAGCATCAGGAAAGGTTTTTATTTACAAACAAATGATTCATTCAGGACCAGAAGGATTCATCCACCACATGCCAAGAGTGACTGCTCAGGCAGCAGGAATGCAGAGCATTTCCACCATAGACGTGGGGTAAAAAACCACAGCACCACGTCAAAAGTCCCTTTCTGAGGGGCCCTGAATGCTCCTGGACTAGAGGAACGTATAAACAAAGCTCCAAACCCCACAGCTCCTTACATGCCCCCTCAAGCACCAGTCCAGGTCACTCTGCCACACAGAGAGATGCTACAATGGCCATCCATACGCGAGTTAGGAACCAAGCCTCATGTCCTGGAGGTCAGATTTGATGTGAGCCACAGCTCAGACACTGGTATGAATCACACACAGGTCAGCACAGAAGAGCTTGTTCCTGCAGGTTCAAAGCACCTTCTGCCTTCAGGGATTTTAGTTCCACCACAAGCAATGAGCTGTGGACAAGCAACAACAAGCACAAGCAACAGTCCTCCTAACCTTGTTTGGCCCCTAGGACCATCCAGCTCAGCCAACAGAAATAGGGTTCTTGTAGAAGGGGGTCTCACTGAGAACCCCTCCAGGCCACACAACCCCCTCCTGGCTTCACAGTGATGTCTAACCCCTGCTTTGGCCAAACAGTCACATTTAACAGAAACAAAAGGCTTTCTGGCAGCATTCACCTGAAGTGGCAAACGTCAACCCAGAAAGCTGGAGCTCCCCAGAGCTGCTGCTGTCCACGAGGCCATGTCACAACGCTGGTGCTGCAGCTCCACAGCTTCTCCACACCAATACAAGTGCCCCTTATGCTCAGGACTGGCCTCCTCCAGGAGCCCCCAGCCTCTGCTTCAACGTCAAGAACTGCAAGAGAAAGAAAACCAAGTATTCATGATTAAATCCCAAAGGTCTCGGAGGAGGAAGGCAGCCCCCTTGCACATCAGCCAGCAGAATCACTGCACTTGGCCAGAAGATGCACAAATGCCACCCTTCAAGCACTGCAAAGCCACCCAGTGCCTGGGTACAGAGCACTGCATTGGACAAACAGGGTGGTTAAAGCAGCAACAGCCCTGCAGCAGGCAAGGAGCAAAGCCTGGAACCAGATCCACCCAGCTCTTGTTCCCCTTTATCACTCCTTTTGGGCTTCGTTTCCCCTACAGAAGGAAAACTGAAGGGTGCTGGCATCTTCCAGCCCAACCCCTGGGTAACTGATCCAGCCCCGCTCAACCCCAGCCCCACCACTCTGCCCCACTGCTTTGGAAAGGGTAGAGCCTTACGTTTTTACGGCTGACAATAGCTTGTTCCAACCACAGCAGCTCCATGACCAAGTGGTTCCGGTAGGACTGGAGACCAGAGCGAGTCTGAGGAAGTTCCTTTATGTCCACAAGTGGAATTTCTGCTATGAAGTGAGAAATAACCCATTAGCAGGACAAAGGTTCCCACTGCTGCCTCCCTTGCACCGAGCTGCTCCAGCTTCTCCAAGGTATTTGCAAGGTTTTGGGTTCTCTACTGTGCTGCTGGTGCTCACCAGCAGGTCCCTGAGCCCATGCAGGAGATCCCAGCTCCTGGCTCTTACCCAGGCAGGCTCCAAGGGACTCTGCCTCCAGACCAGAGGACACGTTGCTGTCGTTCTGCCAGTCCTTGCTCCCAGCTGGGGCACTGCACCCCTTTTCAGGCTGTTCATCAGCATCAGCCTCGAGATTCAGAGGGGCCACTGCATCTCCTGCAGCCGTGGGGCTCAGCCCCTTCTCACTCAGCAGCTGGGCTGTAGGATTCATGCTGCTGCAGCCCCGGTCCTGCTCTGGCTCAGAAGCATCCAGCTCCTTCTGTGGTTCTTCTGTGCTGGCTTTGTCACTTGGTGCAGCCTCCCGTGGGTTTGAACACTTCCCTTGGGCTGGCTCCTAAAGGGGCAACGTGCAAGAGACTGAAATATATGGAAAAGACAACGACCTCAACGGTGGCCCCACTGTGAGCCAGGGGCTCTGTGCACCACCATCAGCAGTGCTGGGACACTGACATGCTCCGGACTGGAACCCTTTAAAGGGCTTTCCTTCCAGATGTGCCCACCACCATCAGCAGTGCTGGGACACTGATGTGCTCCAAGCTGGAACTCTTTAAAGGGCTTTCCTTACAGATGTGCCCACCACCACCAGCAGTGCTGGGACACTGATGTGCTCCAGACTGGAACTCTTTAAAGGGCTTTCCTTACAGATGTGCCCACCACCACCAGCAGTGCTGGAACACTGACGTGCTCCGGACTGGAACTCTTTAAAGAGCTTTCCTTCCAGATGTGCCCACCACCACCAGCAGTGCTGGGACACTGATGTGCTCCAAGCTGGAACTCTTTAAAGGGCTTTCCTTCCAGATGTGCCCACCACCACCAGCAGTGCTGGGACACTGACATGCTCCGGACTGGAACTCTTTAAAGAGCTTTGCTTCCAGATGTGCCCACCACCATCAACAGTGCTGGGACACTGACATGCTCCGGACTGGAACTCTTTAAAGGGCTTTCCTTCCAGATGTGCCCACCACCATCAACAGTGCTGGGACACTGACATGCTCCGGACTGGAACTCTTTAAAGGGCTTTCCTTCCAGATGTGCCCAAACCCCTGCAGAGCAGCACTCAGGTGCTGCAGGAGCGCATCCAATGGCCAAGGCATGGCCAGGAGAGGTGGGAGACCCACGGCAGTCACCTGCACCGCCTGACTGGAGGCTGAGCTTCACCTGGGGGTCGAAATCCTCCGGGCACAAGCCAGGGAGAGGCTTCCAGGCAGCCCTAAGGAACCGCTGGGTTTGTGGGGTAGAATCCCAGGTTCCTGCTGCAGAAGCACCGTCTGCACGGCTGCCCCCCCACTGCCCCCCCCTCGGAGGGGCTGCATTAGCTCAGCCCGTGCTGGCACACAGACCTCGGGGATGAAGACGGGCCGGGGCAGGAGCCGTCCCCTCCACTGCAGCTGGCTCAGGTCTCCTTCGATCTCCAAAACCACCTCCTCGAACGCTGCCTGCAGGCTCTGAAACCGCTTCCGCACCAGGTAACCCCTGACACAGGCCTGCGGGAACAGGCGGGGGGTGCCCGTGGGGCCGGTCACAATCCCCCCACCCCGCCCACAGAGACCCACAGCCACCCCCCGGCCACCCACAGCACCCGGCCCGGCGCACAAGGAGCAGACGGGTCTGGAACCACGGCAGCTTTTAATGAGGCAGCGCCCGATGCACGGCCCCTGCCAACCCCATCCAGCTGTGCTCCCGTCCAGCTGTGCCCCATCCAGCTGTGCTCCCATCCATCTGTGCCCCATCCATCTGTGTCCCATCCATCTGTGCCCCATCCATCTGTGTCCCATCCATCTGTGCCCCATCCATCTGTGTCCCATCCATCTGTGCCCCATCCAGCTGAGCTCCCATCCAGCTCTGCTCCCATCCAGCTGTGCCTCCTCCATCTGTGCTCCATCCAGCTGCGCCCCCTCCAGCTCTGCCCCATCCAGCTGTGCCCCATCCAGCTCTGCCCCATGCAGCTGTGCCCCCATCCAGCTGTGCCCCCCTTCTCCCTGACGTGCCCCCCACTGGCACCCCCTCATCTACGCTCCCCCGCGGCTGTTTCCCCCCCCCCCAAACCCGGCCCATCCAGGTCCCCCCGTCCCAGCCGGGTCCCCTCGCCCCGGCCCCGGCCCCGGCCCCGGCCCCGACCTGCAGGCGGGTCACGGCCCGCAGCAGCCGCTGCCATCCCTCTGCCTCCTCCCGCAGCCATAGAGCCGCCGCCATGGCCCGGGCACGCAGGCGCCGGTTGATGACGTCACCCGGGCGCGACACAGTCAGGCACCGCCCACTCGGCACTGCCAGGCACCGCCCACTCGCCGCTGCGATGCCAAGATGGCGGCGGGGGTAGCGCTCTCCCTGCGGTGGCTCCGGTGTCGCCGCTGCCGCGGGGTCTCCAGCGGCCGGGCCGGGCGCGGGGTCAGGCCGCGGAGTCCTCGGGGTCGGAGCTCTCGGCCAGGTGCAGCTTCTGACTGAGTGTGGGTCAAGGGAGAGCGCAAAGGGGACGCGCAGCCCTGTCACCATCACCAGTGCCACCATCGCCATCATCATCATCACCAAGGCAACCATTGCCATCACTGTCACCATCACCATCACCAGTGCCACCAGCATCACCATCACCACCATCACCATCGCCACCATCATCACCATCACCAGTACCACCATCGCCACCATCATCACCATCACCAATGCTGCCATCATCACCATCACCAATGCTGCTACCATCACCATCACCATTATCATGTCACCAGTGCCACCACCACCATCACCACCATCATCATCACCACCCCTGCCACCATCACCACCATCAGTTGTTATCACCACTGCCATCATTGCCACCATCATCATCACCACCACCATCATCACTTGTCACCATTGCCACCATCATCACTGCTGCCACCAACGTCACTGTCACCACTACCACCATTGCCACCACCACCACTACCACCATTACCACTGCTGCCACTACCACCACCACCGTCACACCACTAAAATCACCACCACCACCACTTCCACCACCACTGCCACCGCCACCATCGCCCAGGATACATGGAGCTGCTGAGCTCCTCCAGCTGCAGGAGACAAAGGCAGAGGTCACGGCACCGGCAGCACAGCCAGGGCCAGGGGGGACCGTGGCCATGGCATCAGGAGCAGGCAGGGGGGGACACTCACATGTGCCAGCAGCTGGTCCAGGTTCCGGTCGGCCGCCGCCTTCTTCTGCTCCTCGGGGAGCTCCTCCACGCAGCCATCGAGGCCGAAGTGGAGCCGCGCCAGCTTCTCCTGCATCTCCCGCACGTGCTCCAGCTGCTGGAAGGAGCACTCCTTCCCTGCGCCACACACGGAGCCGTCACAGCCCCGCAGCCCCGGTGCCCCCCCCCCCTGCCCCGGGCTCTGCCCCCCCGGCACCAGCCCCTCACCAAAGGCCTGCAGCTTTCCCGAGTGGAAGTCGCTGAGGAGGCTGAGCAGCCCCCCCTCCATCTCGCACACGTCGGACACGTCGGTGAGGAAGCTGTGCTGCAGCGGGGCCCCCCGCGCCACCGCCGTGCTGCTGCGCACCCGCTCCTTGCTCGTCCTGCGCCGCGAGCACAGACACTGGTGTCACCCATAGCGGGAGCACAGACACTGGTGTCACCCATAGCGGGTACACAGACACTGGTGTCACCCATAGCAGGAGCACAGACACTGGTGTCACCCATAGCGGGTACACAGACACTGGTGTCACCCATACCAGGAGCACAGACACTGGTGTCACCCGGACAGGGTGCATAGACACTGGTGTCACCCATACCAGGTACAGAGACACTGGTGTCACCCATACCAGGTACAGAGACACTGGTGTCACCCGGACAGGGCGCACAGACACTGGTGTTACCCATACCGGGTACACAGACACTGGTGTCACCCGGACAGGGCGCATAGACACTGGTGTTACCCATACCAGGTACAGAGACACTAGTGTCACCCATACTGGGAGCACAGACACTGGTGTCACCCGGACAGGGTGCATAGACACTGGTGTCACCCATACCAGGTACAGAGACACTGGTGTCACCCGCACAGGGTACACGGACACTGGTGTCACCCATACCGGGAGCACAGACACTGGTGTCACCCGCACAGGGTACACAGACACTGGTGTCACCCAGACAGGGTGCATAGACACTGGTGTCACCCGCACTGGGTACACAGACACTGGTGTCACCCATACCAGGTACACAGACACTGCTGTCACCCGCACTGGGCACACAGACACTGGTGTCACCTCCACTGGGTGCACAGACACTGGTGTCACCCATACCGGGTACACAGACACTGGTGCCACCCGCACTGGGCACACAGACACTGGTATCACCCATAGTGGGCACACAGGCACTGTTGTCACCCGCACTGGGCACACAGGCACTGGTGCCACCCGCACTGGGCACACAGACACTGGTGCCGGCTCTTCCCCTGCCCCGCACTGACCGCCGGAGCCGGGCGCGCTGCCGGGGCGAGGGCAGGGCTGGCATCGGCAGCGGGAAGGACGAGCTCCTGCTGGGGGGCAGCGGCTGGGCCGGGCAGCGCCGGGGGCTGCGCTTCCTCCTCCGCTCCTCCATGGCGATGGGGGCCCGGGGACCCTGCGGGGGACAGACCCGGCTGCTGCTGGCTCCCGCGGGTGTCCTCGGGCAGGACCCGTCCGCCCCCAGCGGCCGCTCTCGGGGTGCCCGCAGGGAGCAGCAGCAGCGCCCGGAGCGGAGCCCCCCGCCTGCCCCAGCCCGTGGCATTCCCAGCGTGAGGAACAAAGCCCCGGGGCTGAGCCGCAGCCGGGAGCCGCTTCCCAACGGGAAGGAGGATTCCGGTCACATGCACCGGAGCCAAGGGACCCGGCCCCTCCCCAAGCCCCGCTCGGGGCCCTTCAACAGCGGCAGCACCGGGATGGGGGAGCCCCTTTGCCCGCACCGCACTGACCTGCGCCAGGCGCCGGCCCAGCCTGCGGAGCGCACCCGGCCGCGGCCCCTCCGGACACTCTGGTCCCGCAGCCCCGGCGCTGGGATTTGCATTTAAAGGGAAAGGGAACTTCCTCCGGGGCCGCGCCGCTCCCAGCCCCAGCACCGGCTCCGTGGGCAGGATGCGGCCATGGTCCTGCCACCACCGCGGCCCCCCCCCGGTCCCCTCTGCGGAACCGCTTCAGGGGTGATGCCAGCGCCAGGGACCAGCCCGACACCAGTTGGATGCCATCAGGACGGCAGCGGCTGGTGCAGGGCACGGCGCCCCAGGGGCTCCATGGCTCATAGGGAGGGCGAGCGGCACCGGAGGGACAAAGCCAAACCCCGGGTCCCTCCCGGCCTCCCCCCTTCGTGCCCCGCAGCCCAAATCTTCACCCCAAAACACGATGAGCAACAAACAAGAGGCAGCAGCAGTGAGGGCAAGGGGGTTTCTATGGGGTAGGAAGGAGGAGCCCCTGCAGCGGGTCCTGTCCTGCATCAGGGAAAGGAAACCAAAAGGGGCTCAGTGCTTTCCTAAGAGGTTTTAGGAAGGGAATCCCGGAGCCCGGCTGCTCCCGCCAGGTCAGAGCCACATTCACTTGCAGGGGGCTCCTTCCAGAGGCAAAGGAGGAAGCAGCGGTGCCGAAGCCACACTCGCCCCATCGGGTGCTGAAGGCTGCGGCTCTGCGGAGGCTCCAGAGAGCCCATCTCTGCTCTTTGTTAGCCCTGAGGGGGATGCGGAGGTGCGAGAGCAGCCCCGGTGCTGGGAGAGAAACCAAAGCTGCTGCACGGCGAGGAACAGCTCCCAGCCAAAGGAAGGCAACGCTGAAAGGAGCCTGCGGTGAAGAGGAGCTGCAGGAGGAGGTTTCCAACGAGCTGAGGGCTCCCAGAACAGGGCAAAGAAAGCCTTGAGGCAACAAGAACCGCCCCCAGGCCTGTGCCAGCAGCAGGCTCCAGTGTGTCCATCACAGCACAACACAACAGGGCCCTTCGGGTCAGTGCTTCCCCCTGCAGAGACCTGCGCTGGGGAGAGGCTCCAAGGGGGAAAGGAAAAAGGGGGGGAGCTGTGACAGCACCAGCACGGCCAGGCTGAGGGTCCATGGGGGTCTGAGAGCAGCCCCCTGCGGTCCCAGCGATGAGGTTAAGCAGCAGTCTCAGAGCAGATGCAGGGTTCATCCTCCCGGAGCCCCAGCTCCATGGACCTCCACTTGGCACCGAGGGATGGAGCTGGGGCAGGGGCACAGGGGCTCCCCTCCCACATCCATGTGTAAAACACTGGGGAAGGAGAGCTTTGGGTTAACTGTTTAATACACTTGTGCACGTGTGCGTATAGCAAAGAGGCAACTGTGAATTCATAAGGCTACTGAGACACCAGCAGGCTCTGGGGAGAACCGGGCCCCCCCCAGCTGCTCCGCTGCCTTCTGTCCCTGTTTCACACACAAAACCCACACTGAGGAGGGGAAACGGCCTCATTTGCTGCCAGCCAGAGCATGGAGCAAGTCCAGGAGCCTGCCCCTTCCTGACCCAGCTGGGAAATGCTTCCTTTTCTCCCTGCTTGGCTCGGTTCCTTTCGCTCCATGTGAGAGCGTTGCTGCATCCGGATGTTCCCGCTGGGCCAGGGCAGATCCAGGCACCCCCTTTCCTGAGGTGCACGAGGTTTCTGGGGAGCTGCAGCCTGCCCATGCCAAGGTCTCCCAGTGAGAGGGTCGATCAGTTGAGCTCCATATATTAGTTACTCACGCACACGCAGGGTTGGGTCGTTCTCGTTTTCACCTATGGCTGCCCTGCATGTCTTTATATATCATATATATATATATAAAATCTTAAAAACCCTCCAAAAACCTAAGCTAGGAAATCTCAGGTCCCCTCAGGGCCTCTCCTGCCCATCCCAAGACCTGGAGAGGGGCACCAGATGCGAGTCTATGGGAGCACTGACCTTACCCTCCCTCGCCCTACCTGTGCTGGCGCACAGCAGGCTCAGTCAGCGCCCCGGCTGCCTCCCTCAGTCCCGCTCTGCCCCAAGGCTCCTATGCTCAGTTCCCCCATGCTCTCGGGTGCAGGATCCAGGCTCTGCGTTGGCTTTCCCAAGTTGAGGCATTCCTCGGCTGGAGCCACCGCATCCGAGCTGTCCCGAGGGGGGTCCTTCAGGGGTTCGCCCAGGTCGGTGTCTGCCCGGGGCACGTGGGCACACAGGTCCTGCACCTTCTTGTTGAGGTCGTTGCGCTCGGTCTGCAGGGCTCGGCACAGCTTCTCCAGGCGCTGGATTTTCACCTGCAGCCCCTCTAACTCTTTGTCCCGCAGGGTTTTCTGCAAAGAGAGCAGAGGTTCAGGCTCCTTCAGGCACAAACCCCGGGGGGAGCCCAAGGTGGGGAAATACTCGTGATGGAGCCAACGTTTGGCATCCAAAGACCCTAGGCTCACTGCACCGGTGAGGTTGGAAAAGCCCTTGAAGACCACCAAATCCAACCGATGAACCCCAGCACTGCCAAGACCACACCAAACCTGATGCTGCCATCACGGCTGCTTTCTTCCTGTGCTCCCATAGAGGCCAACTGCTGCAGAGACAGAGCTCTCCCACCCACCTCTGCTCTGACCATGGACCAGAGGGCTCCCAGCACCATAGGCAGGGAACAGGCCAGCCGGAGCATCCTCACCTCTTCAGCCATCTCCAGCAGCGCCTTGTTGCTGCTCTCCCAGCGAGAGCGGTACATCGTGGTCTCCTTCTCCAGCTTCTTGATCTTCTTTGTCATCTACAGGTGACAGAAAGGGGATGAGTAAGGCAGGGCAGAGCGCTGCTGTGACATCCCAAGATCCCAGTGTGAGCTTCTGCTGGCCTGGGGAACATCTCCCTATCTCCTGCAGCCAGCTCCAAGCACTGAGCAGGAACCAGCAGTGCAGGGGACAGGGTTGTGCTGCACTGATCAGGAACCAGCAGTGGGGACAGGGTTGTGCTGCACTGATCAGGAACCAGCAGTGGGGACAGGGTTGTGCTGCACTGAGCAGGAACCAGCAGTGCAGGGGGACAGGGTTGTGCTGCTCATCCCTACTGCCAAGCTGGCAGCGACCTTGTGGCTGATCTTAGCACCAGGAACCCCCAGCTCCCAGCAGCATCAAGGCGATGTAAGCAGGGAGCCTGGCCAGGAGCAGCCGCGGTACCCACCTTCTCCATCTCCTGCTTGAACGTGGTGAACACTTCACTGCTCTTGGAAAGGGTGTTCTGGAACTCCTCAAACTTCTCGGTGTAGAGAGCCAGCTGTGGGGAGAGGCAGGGTTAGAGCCAGGAACTGAGCTGGGATCTCCTGACTGGGCTTGGTGATAAACCAGGGGCTGGAGCTGCTCTGCCAGCGGCAGGGAGCAGGGAATGGGGGAAAACTCTTTCCTAGGGAAGGATGCTGGGAGTGAGGGGTGCCACAAACACCCCCTGGCCTTGGCAAGAGGCTGGGTCTGCTGCAGTGATCCCAGCACTGCTCCCAGCACTGGGAGAAGCCACAAGGCAGAACTGCTGCAGGAATTCTCAGCTCACACCATGCCAACACAGGCTCAGCAACACCAAAGCCAGCAGCACCCCTACCCCTGCGCTTCCCACGTTAGGGACCTTTGGGTGGTTTCCTGCTTAGGGAGGAAGGAAAAAGACCCCAAACCAACAATGAGGCCGAGCACAGAGCCCAGGTAACTCCCATCTCATCAACCAGGTAACGTCTCACCTGCTGCTTGAGATGGGTCTCCTGTTGCTTCATCAGCTCACACATCCTCTGGGACTCCACAGCTTCCTTCAGCAGCTGGGGAAGAGCAAAAGCAGTTACGTGGCTGCTGCATGGCCTGCAGCCAGGGACGGGCTTGGGGGCACTGGAAGAGCAAAGCAGGGATCCCCCTCTGGGGCATGCAGGAGGCCTGGGATGGCCTGATCCCAACTGGGCTCTGCACCAGGGATCCCACAGGGACAAACCACCCCAGAGGGACAAGGCCAAAAGCATTCACAACCATGAGAGAGCTACTCTAAGACTTACAAAGTCCTTCTCCCGCTGGTGTCTCTCCTCTGCCTCCTTCAGCATCTCCTGTGCCTGCTGGAGCTTGGCATCCACCAGCTGCTGCTGCAGGTCCTTGTGTTTGAACACCTTATCGATGTGCTGCCAAGGGAACAGCACCACTCGGTCACCAACACACCCAACCCAGGCCTTGCGACCCCAGATCCCCCCCCCTGCAGCCCAGCCCCACATCTCCCACCTCCTCCCGCAGCTCGTACTGCTCGATGAGCTTCTTGAGCCTCTCTGCCAGCTCCATGTTCTCCTGGCGCAGCTTGGAGTTCCTCTCGTTGTGCTGCTCCATCTGGAGCTGGATGTCGTTCAGTGTCACCTGGAAGTGGGATGTCACCTCCTTCCGCTTCTCCTCTTCCTCCCGCGCACGCTGGACGCCCTCCTCCTGCAGGAGGAAGGCAGGGACACATCATCCTCTGTGCTTGAGCCCAAACTGGGGATGCTCAGAGCTCCCCCAGCCTCCCACCATTGCTTCCATCAACGAGGAAGTCACTTTGGGCCTTTCCCCTCTGAAATAACACCCAGACACCATGGGCAGGGATGGTTCAAGAGCAGACCCAAAGCTCTGCCCTGCCTCTGGGTGAAGGGAAACGTGCCAGAGCGGCTGATCCAAGGGCTGGGGTGAAGCAGCAGCCAGGAGACACCTGCCTTGAGGGTGCGGTTGTGCCTCTGGAGCTCGCGGCACAGGCTCTCCAGCTTGCTGCGGGCCAGGATGGCTTTGCTGTGCTCACTCTGCAGGTGGTCCTTCTCCTGCACCAGCTGCGTCTGCTTCTTCTGCAAGATCTTCATCTGCTTCTGGGAGTTCCGGTGCTCCTCCAGCTGCGACAGGGGAGCAAAGGGCACGGATGCAGCCAGACGGAGCAGAGCATCCCAAGGAGGGACATGGGGATCAGTGGAGCGCTCTCTGTGCTCTGAGAGGAGCAGATTTGCTCCTGTCCTTGCTTAGGCTGCCTGCCTGGACCCAGCACCATCATTCCTCTACTGTTTGGATCTCCAGCAGTGCAGGGATCCCAGGTCACGCACTGCAAAGCTCCTGGCCTGCTCCTTGCACAAACAAGACAAACCCCAAGTATCTACAAGCACCTTCTGCCTCCTCATGGCTGCAGCGTCCTCACCCAGCCCCAGAGCCTGGAAGGAACCAGCACTCACCAGCTCAGCGTATTTCTTGCACAGGGCTGCAAGCTTCTCCTCTGGCGTGCTCAGGGTGTTCAGGGTCTGCATCAGCAAAGTGATCTCTTTGCCTGGAAGGAGACATGCCATTACAACAACAGCACTCACACAGCATCCTGGCTCCCGAGGGCAAAGAGAGCAGAGACACAAACCAGGCCTCACAGCCCTGCCCTGGCCAGAGCGACATCTCCAGTGCTTTCTCAGGCCTCTGCCCCACGGATTTCAGCTGAGCTGGGGAGGGACCTGGTTTTCCAAGTGGGAAACCAGCACTGGGCTGGCTACAAAGGGTCATACCCAGCAGGAGAGACCATCACACAGCAGCACCCAGGAGCAGCCAGTGCCTTTGCAGCACTCAGTACATCTCCTCACACAAGATCATAGAATCATAGAATGGTTTGGGTTGGAAAGGACCTCAAGATCACCCAGTTCCAACCCCCCTGCCATGGGCAGGGACACCTCACACTAAACCAGGTCACCCAAGGCTTCATCCAACCTGGCCTTGAACACCACCAGGGATGGAGCATTCACAACCTCCCTGATGCAGGATGCTGCATCATTCCCAAGTGATGCTGAGGGCAACTGAAGCTGTGTAAAGTCCAGGACCCACTGAAGCTCTCGGGCTGGGAACATCACCAGAGCAAGGAACCTCTTACCCAGGCCTTTGGCTTTCTTCTTCTCCTGTGCCTTCTTCTGATCCCGCTCCCCACACTCCTCCCCGGGCCGGAACTCTTCAGTCCCTTTGGTGCTCTCCTTCTCCCCGTTCATCTCGGGGCCGCCCTGCTCCTGCTCCCCGTTCCTTGGGGACTCGCTGCGGCCCTTCTCGGGCTCCTCAGGCTCCGGGGGCTCACTCTGGCCCCCGTCCTCCCCCGGTGCCTCCTGCCTGGCATCCACGCAGTACGTGTTCAGGATGTCCTCAAGCTGCCTGCTCAGCTCCTCCGAGACGTCGCGCACGGCGGGCCGGGAGGATTTGGTGTCCTCCTGTGCCAGAGGAGCTGTGGGAGATGGAACACAAAGCATGAGATTCACTTCCATTATAGAGCCCCTCTGGGCTCTGTAAGCACAGGGCAAAGGGAAGGGTTTCTGAGCACCCCATGGCACTGAGGGGCTGAACTTCAGCAACATGGAGTCATGGAATGGTTTGGGTTAGAAAGGACCTTAAAGCTCCTCCAGCTCCAACCCCTGCCACGGGCAGGGACCCCTTCCACTGGAGCAGCTTGCTCCAAGCCCCTGTGTCCAACCTGGCCTTGATGGGGCAGCCACAGCTTCTCTGGGCACCCTGTGCCAGCGCCTCAGCACCCTCACAGTAAAGAACTTCCTCCTTATCTCCAACCTGAACTTCCCCTGTTTCAGTCTGAACCCATCACCCCTTGTCCTATCGCTCCAGTTCCTGATGCAGAGCCCCTCTCCAGCATCCTTATAGCCCCCCTCAGACACTGGAAGCTGCTCTGAGGTCTCCATGCAGCTCCTCTCCAGGCTGCACATAAGCTGCTTTGTTCCGCTGCATCCCAGCCAGCTGCCCTGACAACGCTGGGGCACCGCCACAGCCACTGCTTCGATCAGGGAGCACAACCAGGCCCCTGACATCTGTCAAGAGCAGGAGCTCCCCTTCCTCCCCACCACCCATGATGGAAAGCAGGTTGTGTGCAGGTTGTGTTGGAGCCTTCCCTCACAGGAACCGCTTCCCAATATCCCCAGAGCCAGGCGTTTTTCCATGACAATGGATCTGGAAGCTGGGGCAGCCTCCTCTTTATGTGTGAGAGCAGCTGCACTGCCTCTTGGCCCCAGCTGCAGGGGCTTTGGGGAAGAGCAGCCAGGAGGCACTGAAGCCTCTCCAGAGGAGCCTCACAGCAGCCATCACCAAACGAACCCCCTTTGCTACCCCGGAGCCAGCACAATTCAATGGCAGGGTTGGTTTTAACTGAGAGCTGCTTGATTAACATGAACAGAATCAAGCCTGACCCAGCCCTGGGGCCTCCCCACCTTCCGGGGGTGCCGTGGCCTCCGGTGCATCGCCCTCCTCCAGCACCAGAGCGCTGCTCATCCTGGGGGAGCTGGGAGGCCGTGGGGCTGCTTTGGTCTCGCCACCTTGGTTCTTCATCGTGAGCTTCCTCCTGGCTCAGCCTGGAAAAGCCTAAAGGGAGGGAAAGAGAAGCAGGGGCCGTTTGTGAGCAGCAACGCTTTGATTTGAGGAGCCATGCACCAGGGCTGGGAAGGAGCTCGCTCCTGGCAGCGGCGGCTCTGTGCTGAGGAAGCATCCTTGTGTTTCAGTGTCCCCCTTCCCAGGAGCAGCTCCTGCATTAAGGAGAACTCCTTTTCCACCTGAGGCAAGCTGGAACAGCCTGAAGGCAGCACCTCCGGATGCGCACATAGCGCAAACCGCGCTGGGCACAACCTCCCCTTCATCCCCACTGCGTTTTACCCTTGGATTCCAACCCCAGAGCAGCCTCCGCTGACAGGGACCGGGGCAGCAGAGAGCTCAGCACCTCTGCCCCCCACCCGCAGGGCAGGAACCGCTCCCGGGGCGCAGGGCACGGTTCCGGGGTGGGGGGGACGGGGGGGACAGCCCCGGATGAGGCCCACAGCGAGAACACGCGAGAGACCCGGCGCGGGGCCCCGCACACGTGTCCGCTCCCGCCTCCCGGCCCCGCTTTCCCTCTGCCGGGGGCTGACACCGGGCCCCGGGGCAGCGGCGATGCTCGGACCCGGTCCCCTCCTCAGCACCCCCTGCCCTTGACACCGACACCGCGGGACGGCCGGGACCACCCCCATCAGACCCGTACCTCATTAACACCGCTCCCCAGTGCCCCACATCGCCCCCCCCCCCCCCCCCCCGCCCCGTGCAGGCCGCGACCCCATCGCCCCCCCCGCCGTTAACATCGGCCACGAGCCCCCCGGTCCCGCGCTGACGTCACGCACGCACCCCCGTGGCGTCACCGCCAGCGCTCTGACGCACGGCTCCGCTCTCTCCTCAGCCAATCAGCGCGCAGAGACCGGCAGCACCGCGGTCCACCAGAGCGGAAGGGTTGCGGGGGAGGGTGGGGGGGGGAGGAGGGAGCGGCCGCTCCCCGGTACCGGTGCCCGGTGCCGCCGCCCCCCGCCGGGCTCCGCGCTGAAGGAAGCGGCTCCGGCCCGGGCCTCCCACCGGCCGCGGAACGCGCAAGCGCCGGGCCTCGCCACCGCCCAATCAGCGGTGAGGTAGTGTGGGGCATGCCGGGAGAACGGCGAACTACAACTCCCAGAGTGCTTTGCGCGCGGTCTTGCCTGTTCTATGGACTACAATTCCCAGCATGCCCCTCGTGGGGCCGAGCTCTCCCTTCCGGTGTGCCTACAGTTCCAATAGTGCCCCGCGGCGGCCCAGCACGGGTCGAGTTTGACGGTCAAAGCCTCGTCCCGCGGGGCCGCTGCCGGTTAATGCGGGCCTGGGGAAGCGATGGAAGAGGTTGAGGAGGCTCCAGGGGCTCGCCCAGTGCGGGAGGGAGCCGCGGAGCAGGAGCCGGAGCGCTCGGGTCCCGTTGCTCCTGCCCCGCAGTGCTCCCTTTACGTAAATCACAGCAATTGCGTACGCAGCGGTAGCGCTGCAGCCCAATTCGATCAATAGTCACCTCTACGTCCTTTAGAAAATACAGCGATGTGCCTTGGTTTGGTCCAATACACACGATGTACCTGCGAGCAGGAGGCACAGCTGGGAACTGGAAATACCACACCACCCCCCCCCCCACCTCCCCCGCCCCCCCCACCTTGATCCAGAAGAAAAACCCACGACTCAAAAGGTGTTTCTCATGGAAAAAAATAGATTTCAAGTAAAGCTGAAGGTGGGCTCTCACCGTGGCCACAGGCCGGGGCTGGAGGCAGCAGCAATGCAAACACAGCCTCTGCTTCCCCCTCCCCTCCTCACAGTTACCAGCTTTAGGGGTCCTGTTGCTTCTTTTCTCTCCTTGTGAATGGTACAAGTAGTTCTTCAAGAAACAGATCACCAAAATACAATAGCTCTATGCGAAGGAAAGGAGCCTTCCCCGGAGTGGGAGGACTTGCCCTTTCTCTGTCCATGTACAGTGTATTGCAGGGGAGCATGGCCCAGGTGCAAGAGGACTGTCCGCTGAAGGAGGGGCGCAGAAAGGCCAGGGCTAAACTTTGCTCTTGGCAAATTAGAGTCTTTAATAAAGAGTAACATGTGCAAAAAAAACCAAAAAAAAAGGAAAAAAAAAAAATAAATCATTAAATAGCTCAACCCAGGGCTTGCAGAATTACCGCTGTCAGAACGCTTACTGCTACTTGTGTTCTTACCCGACCCATCGCTGCCGTCTCAATTAAGTACCCGAGTTAAGAAGTGACATTTGGGAAGAGATCACCACAAAGGGGAAAAAAAATAACCCAAACCCAGAGGTGCAATTGCCACCTCCGTGTCCTTCCTCCACCCAGATGCCTGCTTTAAAGACATGGATGCAGCAGCAAAAAGAAAAAGAAGTGTAAGACATCCCGTTCCCTCCGTCCTGGCAAAGCACTGGTTTAGTTGGTTGAAAGAAGACTTGCTTCCTAAAGGTGGAGTGGGTGCTTGGCCTCCCGTGTGCAAGAAGGGGATGGGATGATCAGCTGCTCAAAGTTGCTTTCCAGCAAGTTTGTGGTGTTCTGTTCCCTGCCCCGGGCACATTATAGCTGGAAACCTTCCATGGGGGCTTCAGACTGCTGGAAGATGAATTGCTGCTGGTTCTCATCTACCTGGGGAGCCAAAGCAGAGTCATCCTCTACTCCAAAGTAGTGCTCAATCAGGTCAAAGGCCTTCTGGTAGATCTCTTGGTTCTCATGGCTCTGTAGGAACTCTATCTTATCCAAACCTTGGAGGGAAAGAGAAATGGAATGTGATGAAACGAGGGGATCCTGGTATTTGCAACCCCACATCCATCCTCCGCCCTTCCCCTGTTCACTGCAAGACCTCTGTCTGCGTTACCTTTGGGGTTGGTGAGCAGCACCGACATCTAAAACTATTCCAGGGGACAAACCCACATTTCAGTGAGGTTAAACCAAGTGGCACAAGCAGTTGCTGGGGGTCTGGAGGGGAAGGAAGCAGTGCCTGCCCCAGTAGCCTCCAGTGGAAGGGCAACAGCAGCTTTCCCTGTCCTAATTAAACCCACCAAATTAAGCTGCTCCAGGGAAAAGTGAAGCCTCTCTGGATTTCCATGGAACATCCACCGTGTATAACTGGGTCCCGTTAGAGCAATTTTAGACCTAGAAGTGTCACTTTTTACTTAGCTCAGCTCATTTCTGATTAATTCTGCTACAAGCCACTATTATCAGCTCGGCTGCAGGGCTAGGAAGCATAGACCAGAAGTAGGATAGTTTTTACTTCCAACTATTTTGTCTTATGCCCAAATCCTAAGAGTCTAAAGACACCACTGGAACAAATCTTGGCTAGTTTGGGGTATACTAAATCCTTTAGCACAGCAGAAAAGCAACAACAGAACTAACAGACACCTTGTGCTGTTCAAAGCCAACAGCACCAAGGCCACAACCTACCATAGGCCTCCTCAATCAGACTGCAGTACGGGTTGATGCCTGTCCCACTCTGGTTGGCTTCCTGCTCTCCAAGCCTCAGGATGTTCTCCAGTCCGTTCAAGGCCACCTGCACAATCTTGGAGTCCATGACAGTCAGCAGGTCACAAAGAGGCTTGATACAACCCAAGTTTACCAAGTATCTGAAGAGAGAGCACGGGAACACACACTGCTCAGGATGTGGAATTCAATCTGTCATTGGGTTTGGACATTTAACCTGGTCTGAGCTCTCTGGGGAGGCAGGGGGAAGCAGACTGGATTTGCTTCTCCTGATTCAGAAGGAAGCTGCAATTCCCAGCTCAGGGCAGGATCCAGATCCAGCTCTGCCCCAGGTACCCTCCCAGAGGTTCTCCACGTCACCCCCTTGTCCTTGTCTCACTGTTCCCACAAAGATAAAGCTTCCATACACTGACAGCTGTCCCCCAGGAGGAGCCACAGGGAATACCTGATCTGCTCAGGGGTCCCTCCTGACGTCGCGTTGGTGATAGCCCACGCTGCCTCCTTCCTCGTGCGGAATTCTGCTTTCTGCAAGATCTCTATCAGGACTGGGAAGATGTTTGCATCTATGACTGCCTGGGGAGAGAGCAGCGAGAAGGGCTTGAGTTGGCAACGTGAGAGAAACCTCCACCTCCATTTGTCAATGCAAAAGAGCTTTCCAAGCTGTGCTCTTCAGCAATTCCTCAGCCAAATCCTATTAACACAAGACAGTCGGTCCCACAACCAGCCCACAGCAGACAACCCCTATTACTGCAGCAGTATTGTAGCAGCGCTCCCATCACTCATCTGCCTTTATGTAGGGCATGAAAAGGATAAATTACAACTCAACAAGATCCAGCTTTTCAGAGGGGTACCTCTAACAGAGCAGGGAGATGCAGGGGCTGTATCTGCTCCTGCTCCAATGATCTAACCTGTGGCACTCATTTCAGGCCAGTCTTTGTTGGAACCATTAAAAGCTTTTCTTAGCTCCGTTGGCAGATGGCTGGGAGCAGCGAATTTGCACATTACTGCAGAATGAGAGATGTGAACAAACCCAGCCTCTGACTGCCAGGGAAAAAAGCTGAGAACCCTTAATGCTGAGCTTGGAATTGAGCTTCACTGCAGGTGGGTTGGAGAAGACCCTATCTGTATCTGCGCTCTGTTTCCTGCTGTGATGTTGGATATAGTCCAGCAGGCTTCTTTCCTGATTGATTCCTTGGGACTACTTAATAAGTGAAGGAGACAAGGCAGGGCTGAACAGTTCAAAATCACCTTTGGAGAAAGAGAGCAGAAGTGAGATCACCAGTGTCAGGTCCAGAGCTGGAGCTGGGCACAAAATGAAGCAGGCACTCCAACATCTGCTGCAGAGGAGGATGAGCCTCAGAAGGAAGAACCTCCCTGTTCCGTGGGGGACAGGCACTTCCCTCACCTGGGTCTGGATGTCATCCCCCGTCACGATGTTACCCACTGCTCGCAGAGCTGGAGAGGCCACTTTGTAGTCGTTGTGCCTGCAGGAGAAAGGGCACAAGGACAAAGCCAAGTCTATCAGATCACACACAGGCAGAAGATTCTCTCCCCTGCAACTCATCTGCATTGTTTGCTGACAATCCCTCCCCCTAGCACACGGTAATACTGACATTGAAAACAAAGTCACAGAGCAGAGATTTTCATCCTAACTCCATCATCTTCAGATGGCTCAATTACAGATCTCACCTCTTACATACCCCCCCCTTCCTGACCAAAAGATGATGTTAACCCAATGAGAACACCCAGACTGTTTCAGGAGAATTTTGGAAGCAACTATCTCCCAGCTCTGAAGCTCTTAGAGGCTCATTCCAACATTTTATCTAAGTTCCCATATAGGGATCAGAGCAACAAAGCCAAGCTGATTTTTGGTAGACACTCTTTTTACCACCTGTGGATCTGCCTAGGAACTGGCCTTCCATAAGCACGTTTGAAGGTTGAGAGCACAAAACACACTGCAGTCCTCTCTCCTTTCACACCTTAGAAGCATCATTCCAACCTCTCTTTAGCAAGTTTATCCCAGCTCACAGGAGGAACCCAGCTTCTCTCAGAAAGAAAAGACAGGAGACTACAGCTCTCAACCTGCTTCAGACCCTCCTATGTCAGCACTGCTCTGACGTCAGCTACAGCACCCACTACCTGGATCCGAAGCACACAAGAAGTGTGAAGGGTGCTCTGATGGGCTCTGACATACACTGAGGTTCAGGCACATGCTTCCCATTCTCACTGGGCTGAAGCAGCAAGACAAGATACGCACATTAAGAGCTCCACCAGTCGCCGACACACTCCCGAGTCAATAACTGCTTGGATTTTCTCGTTGGGACCATCTGATAGGTAGGAAAGAGCCCAGCAGGCATCTGCCAGCAGGTCAGAGTCACTGCTGAACAACAACCGGGACAACACTGGCAGGCAGGGAGACACCTACAACAACAGCCACCACCCCAGGTTAGTCACACTGTGGCCAGGACCACCACGTTTGCATGCAAAGCACCACGTGCTTGTGCTGACCAGCAAGATAACAAGGCTTGGATGTCCACTGTTTCCTCCCCTAGAGTCAGCAGCTTCCTTGTTGGTTCACACACCTTATCATCAGGGTCTGAAGTTACTTCAGCAGCGTTACTGCTAAAGTGGAATTACATCCCTTCCTCTAGGACCAAGTCTGGACTCCTGGGATAAGCGCTACCGTGCAGGCTACCATTTGGAAGCTCCTTACACATCTTGTGGAAGAGCACTGCTCAAGTTCTTAGCCCTGATAACCCCAAACAGCTCTGTATTCAGAGCAGCAGCCACCAACAGCTCCACCTCTGAGTACTCTGATCATTTATAAGTGATTTTATATGACACTCCATAGAGATTTCATCCCAAGGTGAGAGATGGAATCTGAACAGAGTGTCAGCTCTCAGGCTTTGAGGGTGAAAACATTGATCTGAATGGTTTTCTTCTATCAAAGAAGGATGAAACAGCTGAAAAGCCAGCAGACCCTTTTGTTAGTGCCAGCAGCACACCAGGAAAGGGGGAAAGCTCCCACTGCCCCAGGAGTCCTGTTCTGTAGCATTTAAAGGTCTCAGAATCAAGTTTTCAGTCACAATTTGAGTGAAGTCTCAACATTCCAGCGTGGATTAAAAAGGTTTAGGGAAGCCCACAGCATAGGCTGCCTCACAGGGAAACCCGTGCCTGCCCCTTCCTCGAGGGCTCCAGCTGATGGGCTGCCACTGGAGCTGGGCAGAAAATGAATGGGTACATAAGCACCTGCTGAGCAGCAGGATGAGTCTCAGCAGGGAGAACCTCACCCTCATCCCTCCCAGAGTGACTTAGAGAAGTCCAGCGGTCAAAAAGAATTGAGACAACCATGGACCCTGGGTATCTCCCTATCCCCTCTCTGCCAACAAGGCATTTCCTCTCACCTTATCAAATTCAGGTGGTGGACTCTTTCCTCTGCACAAGTTTGACAAGGCCCAGACAGCATTTCGTGTCATTGTCAACCTGGTGGACTT
The DNA here is from genome assembly GCF_033783945.1 of Neopsephotus bourkii. Taxonomy (NCBI): domain Eukaryota; kingdom Metazoa; phylum Chordata; class Aves; order Psittaciformes; family Psittacidae; genus Neopsephotus; species Neopsephotus bourkii. The sequence goes on along the minus strand of NW_026902107.1, from coordinate 1,088,666 downwards.
CGTAAGGAGCCTAAAGAGACAAGTACAGGAATTATCATCCTTCATGTGGAAGCCAGCAAGGGAATCAAGAGGAAAAGAACCAGTATGATTTTAAGGAAGTCGAACCACTATTCCACTTGCTGCAGCTCAAGCCATGCTGTGTGCCTCCTGAGCATCTCCATAAGGAAGAAGAGAAGTGACATGCAGCTACTTCTTAGGATAAAGAGCTTTTATTGCTGCCAACAACAAGGGATGTGGGTCAAGAAGGCAAGTTCCACATTGGAGAAGTCACAGAAGGAAGGGCAAGTTAGTTGAATTGCAGTTCCAAGTTCAAATTCAGCCCAGGCAGCCGCTCACACCCTATCTGAGGTCAGACGGTCCTCAGCAGAGGACACAAACTGCTGTCACTCCACTCTCATGAGGACACCAAGTCCTGTGGGCTGAGGACTTGTCAGCAGTCACTGCTGCCAGGTGACTGACACAAGTAGCAGTGTAACGATCCATTTGTGCTAAAGCAGCAGTTTGCCAAGGCCAGGATAAAGCTTCGTTCTTTCCAGAGCAGTGAAAGCACATGTCTGACAGACAGCCCCTGGCTCTGGTGGGCATGCACCACACTCAGGAGCTGCAGAGGGGAGGTGCCTACAAAGACCTGCTCCCTGTTGCCAGCCCTAGATAGAGGAGCCCACTCAGACAAGCACCTGAAATCCACAGTGTAAGCACAAAGAGCAGGCATCTGGAGGGACACACAGTGAGCACTGGGACTCCAGAAAGACAAGCACACTGCACAGCACCAGCTTCACACTGAGCACAGTGGAAAGGTTTGTGAGAAGGCATGTCAGCTACCAAGTCCCACTCGGTATCAGATACTTGTCTGAACTGCTGGTTTAACTGGTACCAATGGTTTGATTCCCTGCAATCACCACCATCAATTGCTAGGGAATCTATTCACCCAGCGCAAATATGGCTCTGCTGTAGGGCACTGGGACATCAGGAACTGGATTGGCAAGTATTCATGGCTACTCACATTAATAAGGGAGGAAGAATAGCGCAGTTAAGGACATAATCTCTACACAGAGAGCTGTCTCCAGCAATGTTCCCCAATGCCCAGACAGCCTGAAAGGAAACAGCAACAGTTTTAGGATTCACACAGTTTCTGAACAGAGCAAGAAGAGGGCAGTGTGTTACGAAAGCATTTCCCTGTAATTCCAGGCAAGCTGGAACTGAAGCCAGTTCTTAGACACTGGCCACGCAGCTTTAACACCACATTTTCATCACAGGGAACCCCACTGTGGTTCTCTCCCTAACCCCAAAGTAAGAAGTGAACCTTACCTGTTCTTGAACATCCTCAAAGTCAGAGTTTAGCAGCTCTATGAATATAGGAACTGCCCCAGCTTCGATTACTATTTTTGTTTGTTGGGAAGTTCCTGATGCAATATTCGTCAGTGCCCACGCTGCTTCGAACTGGAACAACCAAAGAAGTGACAAGAGCATGAGTAAAACAATCCCGATTTAGCAAAATATTTGCCAGCAAGTTGTGGCTATCATTCTTTTGACTACTACTAAAAAGGTCGTGAGAGAAAAACCATATCCCAACAGCTCCATATTTGAAGGAAAGGATCTTACTTTCCTGAGCACTAAAGACCCACATCTGCTAAATGCCTTCTTGGAGGCTCTGAGGACAGATAGGAGAGCAGGAGGCAGAAGGCATCACCAGTCACACCTCATCTTTTCACCCATACAACCATCTTCCAGCAAGAAAGGTGCAGACACACAGTGCACAAACACACCTACCTGGAGCAGATCACTTCCATCCCTCTGCCCCATGGCAGCATCAGCTCTACCTAATCTCTTTCTAACAGACTCTTCACCTGTATTTAACAGCCTCCAATAAAGGCTTCTCCTCACACAATTTCTCCCTGCGCACACATTCCATGACTCCACTAGCTCCCAGCAAAGACAGGGAGGCCAAATTCACTTCTGCTGTGGCTCAACTATGGTATTTTTGCCAGCATTCTTCCAAGAATTTAATTCAGAGCCATTTATTTCATTTCTTGGCTAAGCATTACAGGCTCCCTTTGCCTTCTCCCACCCATCACAGAGCCTGCACCTTTCAGGTTCAAGACACCACTCTTCCCTGATAGCCCCTGTGGGTTCGGGTTGCTGAGCTGTGAAGGTTCCCCAGCTCCATGCCACGATGATTCCCCAGCAGCATCTCCTTTACCTGTAGCGTGCAGTTCTCACTTCTCTTCAGGAATTCCACAAATCTGTCCACCACTCCTTGAGTGTTTATCACTTCATCTATTGGAGGATTCGGCTCTGGAACAGCAGAACAGTGTCAAAAGAGCACACAGGTCTACCAGGGGATGAGCTGTCACTGAATGATCCCAACCTGTACCAAACCCAGCAGGAGAACTCTCCACAATCACTTTCTGTGCAATTCATACAATCAGAAATCATTACAATGTACCAAATTCCAGCTTTCTTCCCCCCAGCCTCAAAGCTACTAAGTTTCTGTCCAGCAATACACGAGCACAAATGCTTGTAGAAGACAGGTTACATCAGAGCTGATGGCAGGAAGAAGTGACTTTTACCTTTGGAGAGCAACTTTCTGAACTTCTGAGTGGTTGCTAGCTGTAGGTCGGGGTCATCTGAGAAAAGCATCTCTACCATCTCTCTTGTGATCACTCCCTCCTGAAAGCATGCAAAAGAGACAGAACAAGGGTTCCATTTCACACTGAGGCATCACAGTCCTCACAGCCTACCATCATTTTGGACTTAGCCAGTAATCCAAACATACAAATTGGAGATCTCAGCACATTATTTGCTTCCTGACAGACTCTTCCAGTTCACTGAAGTGATATTTGCAACGTTCTCAAAAGTGAGAAAGCAAAAACCTCCCAGGTTAGTCAGCTCTCTGCTGTCCCCACTGTTAAATCTACCCACAGGCATGATCACAATAAGGCACCTACCCCACATGTGGTGGAACTGACGTAGGGATCCACAAGGAGACTATCGAACATGGAGGCATCTTCATTGATCAACTCCACATTTCTTCTTTTAAAGAGCTGGGGAGGACCAAACACAGGAGGCATTATTAGAAAGCAATGATGTATAGTCTTCAGAACTAGACATTCTTGTTCCTCAAACAAGATACTGTCAGCTAGGCTGAGCCCAACCTGAATAGAGAAGCAGTCATTAATAACAGCTCTGCCCTCTGAAGCCTAGTTTGGCACCAAACCCCGGTAATAAAACATGCCAAGTCTTGCCCTCAGACACTGGTCTGCAAGTGCAGAATTGGACTTAACAAGTGAGGGAAACCAGGCAGAAGGCAGCTGGTAGGTGATGCACTGAGAGAGCAAACAGTCTCAGCCACACAGCACCTCCTAGGTTCACAGACCTCCAAGGCAAAAAGAAAACCACAGCTCCAAATTACTATGTGCAGCCCATACTCCCGCTTGTGCTTCCTGCTTCAGGGAAACAGTCCCATTCACCAACTAATCCAAACACCCCTTTACCAACAAGGATCTGTGAGCAAAAACCTCCAATACCCCAAGGAAAAAGTGCTTGGAAAGCTCTGGATACGAGCTGTGTGCTCTGCACCGGGTACCAAGAGAAAGCGAAAAGCAAGATGTCGGTTAGAACAGGAAAAATAAGAGGACTGCCAACGAACCTTAATGCACAGATCCTTGAAGATTCCACTTAGGCAGCAGCACAATCCTGGGTGTGTTAAGGCTGTACACAAGCTACTCAAGGTGACAGTTACCTGTTGCTCTCGTTTCTGTTTGCGCAGTTGAATTCCTTCCTCTTCTCTTCGGCGCCGCATTTCCTCGGGGTTTAGGGCTTTGTTCTTGTAACTCTTCATTCGATAGTTGTCCTTGGCAGGGCTCGCCATGGTCTCTGCGAGGAGAAGACACCGCCTGCCTCAGCTCTCTGCTCCGTTAACCCACACAGCCTCGCTGACAAGGTAGCCCGGGCACATGAAGCAGCATGAAATAGCAGATCAGACTTAGAAATGATCCCAACCTTAGCTCAGGTCATAGGCTGTTATGGCAAGGGGGTTAGGAAGTTCCTAGGAAGCATAACTCCAGAAGGAGCCCAGACCCAATGGGATAGTATCAGGCACATTCCCACGTGAAAGGCTCCTACGCAAACAGCTTCACTGTCCCCAGGGGGTGCACAACTAAATTCCACTTGGGTTTTAAGCAGAAATTCCTTCCCTTGTGTCATCAGGGCATAAACCACACCTCAACTTTCTTCTCCTCACTGAGCTCACCACGTACACACAGCAAAAAGCCAAGAGGACTCCCAAGCAAACTGTGGCCTTGATGCTATAACAACGGTACCAGACCTTGCAGAGAGCAGGGCTGCACATCATGTACAGGCCAGGTTGTCCCACCAGGTACTGCCAGGGTTCAGTACCTGACCTACTCATTTTGCTGGTTCCTACCTGCCTCACGCAGCCCTTCTTGGTGACTGTAAAGGTGCCTCCCAGTCAGGGAAGTGACACTCTGCTATTTGGCACAGGGAAAAGGCAAGCAGGGCCAAGCACAAACCAGAGGACAGAGGGGTATCAACTCCCCAGCTGCATCCAGCTCTAATCCACTGCTCTGCCCATGTCAACTCCTTCTTGCCTCTCTCCAGACTCTTCCTTTCTCCCATTTACAGTCACTTGCTTAACGTCCATGCCTTTCTCAGGACAGGAGCAATCACGATACACAACATCAGAACGCAAATCAACCCCAAGACCAACTTCCTCTCCTCCAGAACTCTGCTGGCCACCAATATCTGCTTCCACCCAACTGCTGAGGGCAGGTGGAAGAAGTGCCCTGTGAAGGTTTGCAGTGCTGTCTCCTTCCCCTCCTCTTTCCAGCTTCAGGCGCTCCTCAGCCACGTTGCTTACAGAAAGCTTCAGTCTGACTTATCAACTGCCTCCAGCCCTTCTGGAGCTGCTCCAAGGTCAGCTGGAGATGCTTCAGACCTTACTGCCCTCCTGCTAGGACCGCTGCCAGAAGACACACACACACACATATATACAACACACAAACAGGCAAGGGTTCAGTGCCAGGGGAAGAGGAAACTGGGAACATTCATGTTTTGACAGGAGAGGATACAAAGTCATTCCAGCTCAAGGATTTCCCCAAACCAGCTAAAAGGGCAGCAAGCACTGTGGGGAAAAGGCAGGCGACTTCACAGCATCTTGCTAGGAGGGGATTCTCTTCCCAAAACTGCAAGAGGAAAGTCCTCTGAAAAGCAAGAGACAAAAACCCCAAATGCCAAATTCCTCTGGTCACTTCCACTGTAAGGGATGCAGGTCCCTGGCACACAGCACTGACCCTGTCCACAGTTAGAGCCTTCGTCAGTAACTTGCTTAGGGGACAGTGAGTGGCCAGAGGCTGTAAGAAAGAGGGAGTCCATCAGGCTGAGCACCACTAAGGAGGAAGCACAGAGCCTCAAAACTGACCACAGGGGTGAAGTAACCAAGTTACAGGAGGACCTGCAAGATCTGGAGCCTTACAGAAATCTACCTTTTGTCCCTTCCCTAAATACCCCAATTTATAAGGCTTGTCCTCCAAAAAACCAAGGCAAGAAACCTGCTGACGCCACACTCAACACTGCACTCTACCTCACAGCAGCCTCACCGTGAAGCCTGCATGAAACCATTCATTGTCCCCCACCCTGAGTTTACAAGTCAGGATTTCAGAGGCCTGTTCCTAAAGGTATTTGGCAGCACTTCCTTTACATGGCAAAGAGCAGACACTGAAGATCATAGGAACTATGCAACCACTCTTACTTGTCTATCCCTCTTCTCAGCAGCATTGGACGGCAAGATCGGTCCAGGTTGGACAGAGCCTTGGGTGCCATGGTTTAGTGTGCGGTGTCCCTGCCCATGGCAGGGGGGTTGGAACTGGATGAGCTTAAGGTCCTTTCCAACCCAAACCATTCTATGATTCTAAGACTGAAGAACTGGTTATTAACTGAAAATCAGCTAATTCAGAACACAGAAAAGGTTTTTAAAACCCCTACAGGCTTATGGGGGGTTCTGTCTGATCTGACAGTAGCAAGGTGTGGCATCTGCATAGAGATGTGCATTCAGAAGATCTATTTAAGTACCAGTGTTACCTCAGTGTACCCCACTGCTGCCCCAACGCTAATGGCTCATCAGCCACACAAAAGAGTGAGAGTTCCTGGCTTCCTTCTGAGGATTACAGCAGAATCCCAAACAAAGTCAGATTTGTTCCCTCCCTTTGGAAAGCTGAAGGCTCCAATTGAAAGGGAGTTTTGAAGACAAGGAGGAAGGAAAAGTGCTTAAAGGAGTTAATGCCATATGCTGGATTACCAAGCAGTTAGTCATATAAATAGCAAAGCAACACATGACAGCTCAGCTGCCTCCCAACTTGCACAACCCCACTGGGCTGAGCACACCCCAACATGCTGGGAGGTCTCAGAGCACTCTCCTCACCCTGCAGGCTCTGGATTTCCCTGTTATACTAAAGGGAAACCCCTACTGGAATATCATGAATATGGCATTAGAAAAGGAAACCCATCAGGAATTAGGACAGGATTAGAATGAGGCACTTTCACCACCAGGGTTAACAGTCAGTTCAGGCCCTCCAGTTCCAGGCCCTTGGTTATGCTTCACTCCTTCCCACTGCAAAAGGCAGCCTTGTTTCCTAGGAACCTGGTTTCCCCCACATTCTGCATCCCTCGGATTACCCTGGACCCAACCTCTACCTGGTCCCTTTTCACTGGTCAGTTAGAAGTGACTACTGCAAATCCCTCTGAAGCACCCATGCTTCCCCAGCAGGTTACTGCCATTCTTGAGCAGCAGGTTACTGCCATTCTTGAGCACCGGCTACAGAGGGGCTCAGTGTACACCACCACCCTCACCCCAGCCTCTTCCATCCAATTCACCTTTCTTGAGCAGAACAAAACCCTGCAGAGGAAAAGGTGTTTAAAAACCTGAGCCTGCAGAGCTTTCCCCCAGCTCCTTCTGCAAATCAAAGAGCTCCACACAAGAGTTTTCACACTGTTTCCAAATACCAAGAACGCTTGAGGAACCTGCTGTCTGCACCAAAACCTCCCAGAGATCACACCAGAAAACAGCCAACTTTGGACTTGCAAGACTGACCCCATTTAAAAAGGTGTTCTTAGAGCCTGGACAAAACACTACTTCTCTAGGAATCCCCTGGCCTCAGGCACTTGAACAGGCCTAAGGGTTATGAGCCTGCACATAGGAGTGATTTCCATCTCCTGAACACGGAACACGAGGTAACCCTGGCTCTGCAGGTTCTGAGCCCCAGTTGTGCATCTGATGACTTGCTTTAACAAAGCACAGCCGGGTGAAGCTTTGCTCAGGCACCAGGCAGGTGGAAGGCTCCATAAACACCCACTGCTCCTGGCTCAGAGGGACTCCCCTGCCCTAGGGAAAACAGGAGCAGTTGGGAAACTTGGGGCCCGTGGACTGAGTGTCAGAGGCATTACCTTCTAGTTCTCAGCTCTGCGAGTGGCTCTGCAGGGTGACAAGCACAAGGGGAGTGTGTTATTCAGTTCACTGACAGCTGAGGAAGCCCCTGCTGCACGAAAAAGGACTAAGACTAAAGCAGCACCACGAGTGCAGCTGCAGCTCCATCATCCCGAGTCAGAGAGACAAGGCCAGTGTCAGCCAAGGAACTCTGCTCACTCTTAACCACTGCCTGCAATGATCTGCTAAGGCCACTTCAGAGCACAAAGCAATTTGCCTTCCAGGTCTGTGCTAAACATAGATGTAAACCAAACACCGACACACCTTCCAGGGCTGCTCAGCATCAAGGAGCTAAAACACAGCTTTATAACTTCCAAAAGAAGCCTGTTTGCTCCATCCTCAAAACCTGCACTACTAAAAGTCCACCTGAAACCACTCTACTTCCTTAGTCTTAGTGTCCCTAGAGGGAATGGTTGCCGCGGGGGGGGGGCAAAGCCACAATCAGTGCAATGCCTCCCAGCACACAGCCCATGGTTAGTCCAGAGTCCCCACACCACCAACTGCTGAATGCTAACCACCTCTGGAATCACTCCTGCTCACTGGCAGAGCATGAGACTGAGAAGTCCCTGACTGGGGTAAACAACTAAAACCACTGCTGTGTTATCAGCCTTGTTCTCAGGCTAAAGTCAAAACCACAGCGCTGCCCCAGCTACTAAGGAGGAGACAAATGACTGCTACAGCTGAACGCAGGACACAGGCCCATCCTTATGTACTGAATGATGAGAAGGTATTTACCACTATAAAGAAAGGCAAACCAGTGTGAAAGTTTGTCTTTGGAGGCTCAGCAGAGCCCTCAAAGCCTGTGCACAAGCCAGTATGAGCTACAACAGCTCAGCCACAAACTGGAATTCCAGGGTCATCGCTGCCACACCAAGACTGTAACAGCTTCTTGATGTTAGTGGCTCAGAAACCTACCCCTTCTCCTTTCCAGAGGATGCTCTTCCCAGTTCTCTGCATTACAGACAGTATTTGCTCCAAACACTTCCTCAGCTGCTGCTAAAAGACTTTGAGCTGAGTCACTGCAGGTCTAAATCAGGACTCGAGCTGCTGAGTCAGATTGAAGTGACAAGGCAGAGAAACATTCACACTGACACATCTGACAAGGCCTTTTTTAAGGGAAACCCCCCTTTTCCCAAAGGGAATCTTTGTATCTGGTACAGTTCTGGTGCTGGGCATGAGACACATACCCACAGCACAGCCTCACCAGCCAGGAAGGCAGCAGCTCTGCATTTGGAGGGGAGAAGGAATGAACCCCATCGGCACCCACATTTCCACTGGGTACATTTCAAAGCTTCCCAGCTGGGGCACATCCTCCAAAGGCTCCTTCCAAGCCAAGTTTCCCTGTGATGGTATAAACTGGGACAGTCACAATTAAACCCCATCTAAATGGGACAAGCAGTAGCAAAACACATCCAGCAAACTACTAACTTTCATTTGGCAAACGTTACTGACTCTGTCCTTTGGGTTTCTCCTACCCTTCCATACACTCACCTGCAAACACAGAGGAACCTCCCATCTCCTGTTTCCCTGCTTGACCAGGCTCAGACCTAAACACATATTCCTACAGGACCCCTGCCAAACTCAGCTGTGCAATGCATTTTACAGCACTCCATGGACTTGTCATCACTCAGTTCTTAAGAGCTCAAGCACTTGCTTTACAACACAGCAGAAAGGCTCCTCCTGATGAATACGGACTTAATGTCTCTGGAGAATTCTCTTCTAGAAGAAGCACATCCAGGACAACTTTGTGATTCCAGCTGAAAGCACAGAAAGAAGCCCAAGTAATCCATGCTACTGAAGTACAGACTAAATGAAGCTGGGTATAATAAATACCTAAAAGTAGCTGAATTACATGTACAGAATAGAAAGACAGCTCTGAACTGCTACCAGAAATGAGCCAAGAACAGATGCTCCTATTGAACATGCCACTGATAATGTGGAGTGAATTAAAACGCCCTTCACTTGCTCAGAAGGCCACAGAGGGGAAAGGAAGCTACACGCTTGTGCTGACAGAACAACTACACAAGAAGTCCCGTCAAACAAGCAGCAATTCAAGGCTCTTCCCTTACAGCCCTGGAATTACCCCAGCTGCTGGAAAAGTGGCCAAGTTCTGGCATCCCATCACTCGTGCTGCTCTGTTTGCTCTGCTGCTCTTCTCTTGGAGTGTTTCTTACACAGAAGCACAGGCAGAGGCAGTTCTCTTTCAGAGTGGCCTTAACCCCAGGCTGCCACCAGCCCCGCGGGCCCTGCTGTACCAGGGGATAAGCCCTGTTTGGATGCTGGGGCAGCAGCCACCACTGGCTCCCTCCCCTCTGCTTCAGCTCCCCAGAGCCACTGATGTGATATCACTGCTGGAATGTGCAGCAGCGCCATGGATGTGGCTGGGGAGGGGGAAGGGAAAGGCAAAAATCCTCTTTGGGGAAAAACAAGAGCCCCACAGCACGCTTGTCCTTCCTGAGGGTCAAAGACCAGGATTCCTTCTGGGCTGTCCATGTCAAAAGAACCCACCTGTTTGTGGAATGGTTTGTGCTGGACGGGACCTTAAAGCTCCTCCAGCTCCAACCCCTGCCACGGGCAGGGACCCCTTCCACTGGAGCAGCTTGCTCCAAGCCCCTGTGTCCAACCTGGCCTTGAGCACTGCCAGGGATGGGGCAGCCACAGCTTCTCTGGGCACCCTGTGCCAGCGCCTCAGCACCCTCACAGGGAAGAGCTTCTGCCTTAGATCTGTCCTAACGGATTAACTTCAACTCTGCTCCTCCTGATCTTTACACCTTCAAGTCCTCCTCAATACGACTGATGTATTCTGAGACATTCAGACTTCCTGAAGAGTGAGTGGCTCCCAAGTACAACAGCGTCACCCAAGGCCAGGGAGGCCTTTGTTACAATTCTTTAAGCCGGGATTAGCTCTTCAACTCAGGCAACTCCAACTCGACCCACAAGAGTTACAGGAGGTGAAAACCGACCAGAGATGATTAGAGGCCTATCAAGGGCCAGCAAAAGCTCATCCTTGCCAACATGCGCTTTGCTTTGCTCCAGGAACAACCACCACTGATTTGTAAAGCAAATCTGAGTTCAGCTGGACCCTGCCAGCACAACAGCTTAAAACTGAGAGGCTGCAGGAATTCGTACTTTCACTATTACATTCCTGTAATGATCCAGCTCCCCTTTACAAAGTTCATATTTGCTCTCCTGAACGCAGCAAACAGAGCCAAAAGAGCCAAATAACTCCTTCAATTCATCAGCCATGAAGGTTTTGTGAAGCCCGGAGCATCACACACTGCTCCACAGGCTGAGGAGCACTGCAAAGGCATCCAGACGTGCCATTTGCATAGCAAACGAAGAGCAGACCCAGGAGCATGGCTAAGAATGCAGACAAGACCAACACCACGACTGCTTACAGCCACCACACACCCTCAGCCTGCACCGCAAAAGGGGCAACAGGGCTGAGCTGCCACCATTTAGCCCTGTTAGCCAAAAGCAATGCCTCGATCCCTTTAAACGATCAACTATTCCAGTGTAACTCCTTCACTGAGAGGAGTTCTCAATCCCTGCTTCAAGCTCCAAGCAGCGGTGGGGAAGGACGGGAGGCTCCCCTGCATGAAGTCCTCAGCTCCAGATAACAGCAGCAGCTTTCAGGCACTCACCCCCAGGCCCTTGTTCTACTCCAAGGTTTCACATCACAAGCTATGGATTCAGTTTTAAAAGCTGCTGTGGATGGGAGGTGCTGCAGCCGTGGCACACGCAGGCTTGTGGCCACTCACCTGGCCTGGAGCATCCCAGGACGGAGATGGAAGGAGAGTTACTGATGGAATCATGGAATGCTTTGAGTTGAAAAAGCTCATCCAGTTCCAACCCCCCGCCACGGGCAGGGACACCTCACTCCAGACCACGTCACCCAAGGCTCTGTCCTGGAACACTGCACGATCCCACCCCAAAAGCCATTTTTAAGGCTTCTGAAGGGAAATCTGGTTCCAAGAGAAGGGGAAAGTTCTTAAGACCTTAACCCCCCCCCCGAGGATCCTCACCCTGCTTTACAGACAACATGCCTGCCACAGGCTTGGCTTTCCCACCCACTTCACCCATTCAAACCCTGCCTTACTACTTGAAACCTCAAGGAAAAGGCACCTCCCTGAGCAGGGAGCTTCAATTTCAGGCTGCATCCAAAGCAACAAGAAAAGGCTGCTACTACTGAAGTGCCTTTTGAAGGGCAATGCTCAGTTATGACTTATCTGTAGCTCTCTGAGAGTGCTGTCTGCAGCCCTGTGTCCACTATGGGGGCGACAGCATGAGAGGGACGTGGAGCTGTTGGATGGAGCTGCTGCGAGGGCTGGAGCAGCTCTGCTCTGGAGCCAGGCTGAGAGAGCTGGGCTGGGGCAGCCTGGAGAAGAGAAGGCTCCTGAAGGGGAGACCTTAGAGCAGCCCAAAAGGGCTGCAGGAAACCTGGAGAGGGGCTTGGGACAAGGGCCTGTAGGGACAGGCCAAGGGGAATGGCTTGAACCTGCTCTAAACTCTTACAGGCTCCAGAACAGGCTCGCAGGGCACTGACAGCGCCACGGACCCTTTAAGGCAGCACCAACCGGGGCAGCTCCTTCCCCCAGCGCAGCCCCGAAGCCCTTCTCCTCGGTGCCTGCAGCGCAAACAACCCCCGTGCCTCAGCGCTGAACCCCCCGCTCTCCGAGCCCGAGCCGTTACCGCTCAGAGCAGCCAACGACCCCCGCCCCGCGGCCCGGCTACCGGGCTGGGACCACCCCGGGCCCTCCGGTGAGCCCCACGGGCTCCGAGAGCCCTTCCCAGCGCAGGCCGCGCCGTGCCGGGATGATTCAGCGGCGGCAGCGGCCGGGCCCGCACTCCGCGCCCCGCCACTCGGGCCCGCCGCCGCTGAGAGGACGCGGCCGGAGCCCCGCTGCGGGTGCTGGGGCTCACAGGACGCGCTGCCTGCCTGCCTGCCTGCCCGCCGGCCAGCCGGCCCTCCCTCCCTCCCTCCTTCTGCCGGCGCCGTGGCCACTGCCGTCTCCTCCCGGTGCCCCCCAGCCCCGCTCCCCAAGCCCCGGCCGCTGCCCGCGCTCACCCATCGCGGCTCCTGCGGCGGCGGCTCCCGAGCGGCGGCGGCCACAATATGGCGGCGCCGGCAGACGGAGGGCGACGGGCACGGACGGCGGCCGCGGCGGGGCAAACCTCCTCAGCGCGCGGACGGGGCGGGGCCGGGCCGCTCCTTCCCGCACCACCCGCTGCGTTCCAGTGCCCCCTAGCGGCGGCCGTGGAATCCGTGTCCGGTCCCGCCGTGCCCCCCGTGCCCCCCGTGCCCCCCCGAGCCCCCCCGCTCCCCACGCTCGCAAGGCGCGTTCCGAGCACAGGAACACACAAACAAGTCGGTTTATTACAAACGCCGCTCCCCGTGCGTGGCCTCGGCATCCCTCAGGAAGTGCGGGGCCGCCCCCTGCCGCCCATCGCGATGAACAGGTCAACGGGGACGCTGGGCAGCGTCAGGCAGTGGCTGCCGGGGCATCGCCGCAGCTGCCTGCGGGAGAGAGCGGAGTGAGGCGGGGGGCAATGCACGGTGCAGGCTGCTACGGCACAGCCTGGCATGGTACAGCATGGTACAGCATGGTACAACATGGTACAGCATGGTACAGCATGGTACAACATGGTACAGCATGGTACAACATGGTACAGCATGGTATAACATGGTACAGGATGGTACAACATGGTACAGCATGCTATAACATGGTACAGCATGGTACAACAAGGTACAGCATGGTACAACATGGTACAGCATGGTACAGGATGGTACAACATGGTACAGCATGGTACAACATGGTACAGCATGGTACAGCATGGTACAACATGGTACAGCATGGTACAGCATGGTATAACATGGTACAGCATGGTATAACATGGTACAACATGGTATAACATAGTACAGCATGGTATAACATGGTACAACATGGTATAACATAGTACAGCATGGTATAACATGGTACAGCATGGTACAGCATGGTACAACATGGTACAGCATGGTACAGCATGGTACAACATGGTACAGCATGGTACAACATGGTACAGCATGGTACAGCATGGTACAGCATGGTACAACATGGTACAACATGGTACAGCATGGTACAACATGGTACAGCATGGTACAGCATGGTACAGCATGGTATAACATGGTACAACATGGTACAGCATGGTACAACATGGTACAGCATGGTACAGCATGGTACAGCATGGTACAACATGGTACAACATGGTACAGCATGGTATAACATGGTACAGCATGGTACAGCATGGTACAACATGGTATAACATGGTACAGCATGGTATAACATAGTACAGCATGGTACAGCATGGTATAACACGGTACAGCATGGTACAACATGGTACAGCATGGTACAGCATGGTACAGCGTGGTATAACATGGTACAGCATGGTATAACATGGTACAGCATGGTATAACATGGTACAACATGGTATAACACACGGGGCTGTGCCAGGGCCAAACCCTGCTCCCGCAGCGCATCCTGCCCCCTCCTTACCTCCCCACTGACAGCTCAGGGCCCGGGGGCTCCTGCACCTCGGGGGGCACCTCTGAGCTGGGGCAATGACCGGCCTCGATGGGGAACCTCCGAGCCTGCAGCGCGCGCCGGGAGCTCATGGCTGGGGGAGAGGAGCAAGCGTTGGGACCCTCGCCAGCCCCGCAGCATCGCCCTGCCCAGCCCTGGGCTCCGGGTGAGGATGTCCCAGCCTGCACCCACCTCGCTGAGCATCCGCCACCGGGACTGAGCAGCACCACCCTGCGTCACCATGGTAACCCCGGGGATGCTCAGGTCCCTTTTGTGAGCTGTCCCCCCCAACACACCCCACGGTGCCTCCAGGATACTGCTGAGGATTCACCCTGGGATGAACTAAGGGAGCAAAGGGAAGGCATGGAGGGGTTTTTGCTCCCTCATGGCTACCAGCTCGACAGGACCGTTGGTGAGGGCACGTACTCCAAAGTGAAGGAGGCCTTTTCCCAAAGGCACGGCCAGAAAGTGGCCATTAAAATAACTGATAAGAAGAAAGTGCCAGAAGGTAAGAGGTGACCCGAAAAGGGCTCCAAAGAGGCACTGTCTGTCCTCAGGGGCTTTGCATTCCCAGCAAAAAGCTGGTTTCTGACCCTTGCCACCGGACAGCGGTTGGGAAACCATCCAGAGGGACCTTGACACGCTTGTGAGCTGGGCTGATGCCAACCTCATGAAGTTTAACCATGCCAAGTGCAAGGTCCTACACCTGGGTTGGCGCAATCCCAGGCACAGCTACAGGTTGGGCAGAGGAGAGATTCAGAGCAGCCCTGCGGAGAGGGGCTTGGGGGTGCTGGTCTATGAGAAAATGATCATGAGCTGGCTTCAGTGTGCGCTTGCAGCCCAAAAACCAACCATATCCTGGGCTGCATCAAAAGGAGCGTGACCAGCAGGTCGAAGGAGGTGATCCTGCCCCTCTGCTCTGCTCTCGTGAGACCTCACTTGGAGCGTTGTGTGCAGTTCTGGTGTCCTCAACATAAAAAGGACATGGAACTGTTGGAACAAGTCCAGAGGAGGCCACGAGGATGCTCAGGGGCTGGAGCAGCTCCTGTATGAAGACAGGCTGAGAAAGTTGGGGCTGTTCAGCCTGGAGAAGAGAAGCTGCGTGGAGACCTCAGAGCAGCTTCCAGTGTCTGAAGGGGGCTATAGGGATGCTGGGGAGGGACTGTTCATTAGGGACTGTAGTGACAGGACAAGGGGTAATGGGTTCAAACTGAAACAGGGGAAGTTTAGATTGGATAAAAGGAGGAAATTCTTTCCTGTTAAGGTGCTGAGGCACTGGAATGGGTTGCCCAAGGAGGTTGTGAATGCTCCATCCCTGGCAGTGTTCAAGGCCAGGTTGGACAAGGCCTTGGGTGACCTGGTTTAGAGCGAGGTGTCCCTGCCCATGGCAGGGGGTTGGAACTGGATGATCTTAAGGTCCTTTCCAACCCTAACCATTCTATGCTTCTATGATTCTATGACTTGGTGCCCCTTAAGGTCTTTTCCAACCTGGTTGATCCCATGCTTCTCTTGCCAGAGTTTATCCACAGATTCCTGCCCCGGGAGCTCCAGATCACCACCCACTTGGAGCACAGGAATATCATCTGTGTGCACGAGGTGCTGCAATGAAGCTGTGCATGGTGATGGAGCTGGCAGAGGATGACGTGTGGAGCGCGGGGGTCATCCCCTACGCCCTGCTCTGAGCCCACCTGCCCTTCAACGACACCGACATCCCCCGCACGCTGCACCAGCAGCAGAAGGGAGTCTCGGTGCCCGCGCACCTCGGCATCTCCAAGGAGGGGCAGAACCTCCTCAGGATGCTCCTGGAACCGGCCATGGGGCTGAGGCTGTCCATTGAGGGGGTCCGCAGGCACCCCTAGACACCAACCCCTGATCTCCCCACATGGAAGCGTTTCTAATACTAACATCAGTTTGGAGGTCAGTGTCTGTCGTGTCTCCAGCCTCGCAGGTGACCGTGCCACTCGTGCTCAGGCATTGGATGGGTTCAATCCAACCTCTCTACAGGGTGGGAGGCAAGGGAGCTTTAAAGCAGTGACCCACAGACCCTCCCGGGGCAGCTGTACCTATCTCGTCCCCATCCCATTCCCATCCCGAAGGCAAAGGAAGCTCTCAGCACAGGCAGAGACTCTGTAGAATTCCTTTAATTGCTGTTAACTGCAAAAGGTTTGGAGAAAGTCATCGTTACAAAACTACCAGCTGTTAGAATTGCTCCTGGCTCTCACCCCAGCTACAAAAGGCTCAGGGAGAGGTGGGATACTTGAGAACAGAGAATATTGCACAGACAACCCAATGGTTAATTGGACTAAAGAAGAGCAAACCAGAAGGGACACAGAGAGCACGGCCCGCTCAGAGCCCTGCTGCTGGGCAGGGATGCAGCCACCACTCACATCAAACCCGGGGAGCAGAGGCCTGAGCCTGCACCCACTGCTGGCACCCACCCATGGCCAGTTTTCCTACTGCAGCTACATTTGGGGCCAGGCACCACAGGCACTGCCAGCCCATGTAGCTCAGCTCCAGCCCTCAAAGGGTCTGCAGGACAAATGTGCTCTCATCTAAGTGCCCAAAGGCACTGCTGCCACCGATTGGGCAGCTGCGCCTCAGAATCAATCCTAAAGGGGAGAAAAAAACCCCAAAACCAACCCCAAAACCCCAACTCTTCCAAGAGTACCTGGGTTAACGCTACCCTAAACCAGCAGGAAACCCACAGCTCCAAGCAAGCAGCCCTGGAAAGGGCAGAACGACAAAGGCAGCATGTATAAAACCACCCCCCAAAGGGCAGGGGCAGCAGCAAGGGCTCCATCTCTAGAGGATAACTGTGATTTAGCATCATCCACTGAGGAGCACCTCAGGACATGAGAAGGGAAGCACCCCAAAAAGAGAGGCTGTGGGTCAGAGAGAAGCATTGCAAGCGGTCACAGAGGGCTTGAGTGAAGGAGCCCGAGTGAGCACAGCAAAGCTTGAGACCCTGGTGGGACACGAAGGGAGCAGGAGGAGTGGACCTCAGCCCACAGGTACCACCATCCCTGAGGGCCAGGCTGGGGCTGTGCACCCCAAACTGGGCACCACAGGGAAGGGTTCTGCTCCCAGGGCAGCCCAAGTCGCTGCCTGCCCGAGGGGCTCCAGTTAAGAGCAAGCCACAAGTAGTTTGCTTGAGGGATCTAACTCGAAAGACACAAATGCCAGGAGAGGAAGGCAGTGCAGGGGGAAGCAGCAAGGCCTTGGCTCTTTGAGGAGCTGCTGCTCCTGCAGCAGGAAACCAGAGTTCCCATTAGAAAAAGCTTCCAAGACAAAAAGCCAGGCAGAAGCTGAGGGTTTGGAGGGGAGTTTGGCTCCTTCCAGCACGGCCCAGCTCCGGGGCAAAGCCACAAACCCACTGCCTGTCTTTGCAGCAGTGAGTGGCAGCAGAACAGGCTGAGCCTGCGGCACCTCCAGCCCTGCAGCACCCGTGCAGGGAATGGTCTCCAGGGCTGGTCTGGAGCAGCACAGAGCACGAGGGAGCAGGCCCAGCTTGCATCCAAGAGCCTTTGAGCTGCTGGGCTGCAGCTGACGTGCACACACCCACAAGCAAGCACCCTGCCAGGCACCCGAGCACCCGGGACCCCTCACTGCATCACATCTGCCCCTACCCGGGGCAGCCGGTTTGGCTTGGCCAGTCTCTAGGACCTACTGAGAAGATGGGCTCCCTAGCAGCTAAGTGGACAAGTGAACTCTTGCTTCCTCCTCCTCCTCATCCAGGTCTGAAGGGCTCACTGGAGTTGCCCACAGGATTTAGCAGGAATGAAACTCCTCCAGCCTGGAAATGCAATCCCCAGCACAGTCACACACAAAGGAACAGCCGGTCCGTCATTTAATTCACAGTCGATGGTGGAAATGAGCCTGTCACACACACTGGAAGCAGTTGCTTTATTCCCAGTCTTCCCACTCTTCATCTTCCAGCTGCAAACAAAAGAGCATCCCCCAGTGTTTGTAACTCAAAAGCCATCTATTAACAGCTCCTCCTGCCCAGGGTGCCTGAGTCAGCACAAGGCCTGACATATCCTCATGCTCCCACACCCTCTCCAGAGGGATTCTCTTGCTCTGCTTCCCTTAGGGAACCTGCACACTCATCCCTCTTTAAGCAGGCCCAGGCAGCCGCTCTCTGCTTCAGCTAACACCCATGACTGCCACAGCAGCATCCCAAGCTGAGCCTGTGTCCTCAGGGAGCACCTCACGTCTTCCAGAAGCTGCTCTATGCAGGCAACAGCTCATAGGCAGAGCAGCAGCAGTCACAGCTCTCTGGATGCAACCCTATGTGAGGGAGCACCTCCCTGGACTCACCTCCCCGGCCATTTCCACCTTCGAGAGTGCCAGCTGCACCTCTTCTTCACTCATGTCCAAATCAAAGTCCTTTTCCCAGTCCTCACTGATGTCAGTGCTGGAGCCTGGAACCACAAACATCACGATGGAGCTGTTAGAGCTGTGTGTGCTCTCCAGATGTTCTGGCCCAAGCACACAGGTACCCAAGCAGCCCCACACAGCCCTGGCATTCATTGAGGCTCAGATCTCCTGTAGCCTGGGAGGAGAGAAAGCCCAGGAGCAGGCTGTCAGCTCACCAAGAGAGATGGGGTGGACTGAGTTGTACTTGCCTCGCAGCAAAGGGCTGGTCCAGAACAACTGGGAGAGGTGAACAGTGAAATGGGTTCTCCTCTGCCCTGGGAGAACTGGGATGTGTCACGTTTCAGTCACACAGAAAATACATCAGATAAGGAATAACAAGGACTGTCCCAGTCCCCAGTAGAAAGAACAACCTCCTGAGGCAGAGGAGCAGCACGGACACTCCTCAAGGTGACACTCAGAGGGAAGGAACCACCACATTCCCTTCCCAGACCCCAGACTCAGCACCCAGGGACAAAAGCCCTGCTGTGTCCAGCCAACAGGCTTTGGATTTCTTGTCTAACTTCATTCTGCTCACTGTCCCAGCTCATGAACCTGGCCACCGTGCTGCATCCTGGCCTGCTTCCAGTGGCTTTGTAATCCTACAACCCATACAATCACTGCTCTGGGAGCCCTGCAGCAGGCTCTGCTGAAGGCAGCAGCCTCTGCAAGGAAAGGGGTGTGAATGATGTCAGCCAGAGGGTGGAAGAGCCTCCCCTGTCGTAGGGAGCTCGGGACAGAGCCAACTGTGGCACCAGCCCAGCCATCTGCCCGGAGCAGATTGTCACTATCTGATGGGACCAGCCCGACCCTGCCCAACAGCAGAAGGATTTCCTTCCACTTTAGTTCTGGCCATGAGGGAACTCTTTGGATCTACCCTTCCTGAGCAACTTTGGCAAAATCCCTTTCCTCCTCCCTATCATCATGAAAATCAGAGTCCTTTCCCCAAAAGCTGCCACCCCCAGCAGTAGGTTTCAGGCCCTGTGCTGGCCCCCACGTACACACCTTTCTTGCCATTGTTGGAGGGAGTGGATTTCCCACTATCCGAGTTCAGCTCGAAGACTCGTAGATCGGATGGTCCTTCCTCTTTCAGAGTCTCTGGCCTGGCCTGGGCTTTGCTCTCCACCCCTTTGAGCTCGGTAGCAGCCGGTTGCTCTGAGGATGCTGCTGATTCCCGGGTAGGTGCAGAACGACGAGCAGGGGCTGGGGGCTTTGGCAGGGAGCTCTGCTCTTCCGAGGTGGCCTCCACCAGCTCCTGGGAGAGGTCTCCGGCCCCAGCTGGTTCTACAGCTCCGGTCTGTAGCTGCGCAGCAGGCACAGAGGCAGGGTTTGCAATCTGAGTCACAAGGGAGACGCTCTCACTGCTCTCAGAGGGGCTCCCCTCTGCTGGGGCCGGCTCCGGAGGGAGGACGGCCCAGCTCTCCTCTGAGGGTCCCTTGTGAGCAGTGGGCTGCCTTCCCTCCGGGGCTGCAGGGGCACACTCTTTCTCTGCTGCTTCTGGCAATGTGACGTTTGCACAAGGCAGGGGTGACATCCCCAAGAACTCCTCTGTAGGAAGGCAGAAGAGAAGCGAGAGATGTTTCAGCAGGTGACACGCAGCGGGGTGGCTGCACTGGGGCTGGGAGATGAACGTGGGGGAGTGAGGAGGAGGAGCCACCACCCTCTCTAACTGCTGAGGTCTGCACCAGCCCTCCCGCAGACCCCCAACCACCCAACCCACCTTCATCCTCTTCCCAGCTCGGCTCCTCTCGCTGAATGCTCTGCTCCGCTCGCTGCTTCAGAGCCTCCCTCCGGGCTTCATCCTGCAGGGATTCAGTGTCAGCACCTCCCGTTCCAGCAGTGACAAGGGCACAGTCACAGCAGCCCGGATCCCTGCTCCTCCAGCAAAAGCATCTCTGGTCTGCATCAGAGAGCTCCTTGGCTGGAGCACCCACCCCTGGGGGACACCCACACCCCCCCAACCTGCTCCAGGCGATGCACTTTGTAGAAGTAGCGCTGCCAGAATTCCGAATGGGAAACAGCCGCAGGGACCTGGGAATGACACAAGAAACGGGATGAGTACCTTCAGAGGGAGGGCCGAGCTCCTCTCTCTTCCCCATCATTACAGCCACCCTTTAACCTGTGCAAGGCACCTGTGTTTTCAGGGACACAGGCTTGGGAGATGCTTTAACACACTGGAAGGCTACAGAGGGACTTCTGTTCTAGGCCTGTGACAAAGGAGAAAGGAAGAAGAACCTTAACCTCCACAGGCCACTTCAGTCTTTTCTACCACCAGCTCCAGCGCCCAGCAGCTCAGGGCTTCCCTGCACCATACCCCAAGCAAGAAGCCAGGCAGGGCCTGTACCATTTTGGTGTAGAGAGCCCGGATGGAAGGGCTGGTTGCCAGCAGCTCCGCGATCTCCCCTTTCTTCTCCTCCAGGTTAAACTGAGAGAGCCAGGCCTCAAGGAGCTCAGCAGGGCCTGCAAAGGGCAAGCACAGAGATATGAACCTTGGCATGGACAGGGCAGGAACAGCTGTGGGAAGTTTCACTGGGAAGATGCTACAGACCAGATTAGATGGGAGTGAGGAAGGGAAAAAGGAGGAGGGAGATGTGGGTCTCTGAGCCCGTTCACTGCCGTGGGTCCTGTGCCAGCAAGAGGCCATGCAGTGACCCAGCAAACTCTCAGTCTAAGCTAGTCCCCAGTGCAACAGACACATCTGCCCTCCATAAGCAGTGTTCCCTGTCCAGGCACTGAGAAAGGCTCTGAGCAGCCCTGTCATACCGTCGGGTTCGTTGCAGTAGGTGGCTGGGTCTGACTGGAGGCTGTAGAGGCGAGCCTGGAGGAGAAGAGGCACAGAGCAGAGCTGTCAGCAATGCTGGGGTGGTAGATGAGCCCCCTGAGGACAAGGGTTGGGACTCCACATCCCAGAGGGAAGCTCTGGGAATGGGGCACTCACCTTGGCACTGTCATAGGGCTCGGTGGTGCCCGAGGGGGTTGCCATCAATGTTATGACATCGCAGTCAATGGTCTTATCCGGTGAGGGAGCAAATGTGTTTGAGATGACACCCAGGAAGTCAGAGATCCCCTTCCTCACCTTTTCAGTTGCACCTGAGGAACCTTCTGTCCTCTTGAAAAGAAAAGGCAGCACAGGGTAAGTATACAGAATCACAGAATGGTTTGGGTTGGAAAGGGCCTTAAAATCATCCAGTTCCAACCCCTGCCATGAGCAGGGACACCTCACACTAAATCAGGTCACCCAAGGCCTTGAACACTGCCAGGGATGGGGCAGCCTCAGCTTCTCTGGGCACCCTGTGCCAGCGCCTCAGCAACCTCACAGGGAAGAGCTTCTGCCTTATCTCCAACCTGAACTTCCCCTGTTTCAGTCTGAACCCATCACCCCTTGTCTTGTCACTCCAGTCCCGGATGAAGAGCTCCTCTCCAGCACCCTTGTACCCCCTTCAGACACTGGAAGCTGCCCTGAGGTCTCCACGCAGCTTCTCTTGTCCAGGCTGAACAGCCCCAATGTTCTCAGCCTGACTCCATACAGGAGCTGCTCCAGCCCCCAACCATCCTCATAACAGTGCCTGCAGCAGCAGGACGAGCCTTGCTCTCCCCTGGGTAGTTTCCTTTAAAGGAGGAGGGTGTTCCTCCTGTCAAAAACTTGCTGACAAGGTGACCTGTGGCGAGGGCTGGGCTAAAAGGTCGGGGAAGGAGGGGGGCAGGCACGCTTTAAAACAGGTACGTGGGGAACCAAGCCTGGGTTTTGCAGCAAGGATCAGGCAGGCCTGGGGACTGGTTTGTCCCTGTGGCGGCTGGGCAGGGCTAACGGCAGCAGCCTGTGTGGAGGTCTGCTGCTGTGCTAGAGTGATGCTGCCACTATCCTACTTATATGGTGCACAGAGGAAGGGAAAGCACAGGGAACCTTCCTCCGCTCATCTCCAGATGTTCCTCACCACTACAGCAAGGAAATCCCACGCAGTGCTCAGCACCAAACCTGCACCAGGGAGAACATCTGAAACTTGAAGCTCATGGTTATATGGTGGGACTTACTCAGAGGACCTTGACCTTGGAGGTGGGTACATCCTATTGCCCCCCACTTTGCTTTCTGCAACAGGAATCCCAGCTCTTACACCCCTACTCACTGCCAGCTTGTCCTTGACCACGCTGGCTGTAGCAGCGATCGTGCAGGCTGTGTCATGCTGCACCACTTGAGTGAACTCAGCCAAGTCCCGCTTCATGAACTCCAAAGCTTCCGTGGACTGCAAGACAACAGATAGATTGTGTAATCCTTCTGTGCTCCAGCAAAGCCACAGTTGCTCTGGGAACACCAGTCATGTCACACAGATTGAAGTGCCTTTAGCCCAACACGTGCAATGGGTAAGACTGCAATAACCTGAATAACAACAGGAACCTGCATGTCCAACACATGATGGAGGAGGATTAAATTAAGAATGCAAAAAGACACGTTAGGAAGAGCTTTGTTGCGAGTTTTGCATATAATTAACATAAGCACTGCTGTCACAGGCAGGAAATCACAGAATCCCAGCCTGCTTTGGGTTGGGAGGAACCTTAAAGCTCCTCCAGCTCCAAGTCCTGCCACGGGCAGGGACCCCTTCCACTGGAGCAGCTTGCTCCAAGCCCCTGTGTCCAACCTGGCCTTGAGCACTGCCAGGGATGGGGCATCGCAAAGCAGCACCGCGAGCACCTGCCCGAGCTCCGCACCCGCAGAGCCCCCGCGGCTCCCCCGCCCCGGTGCAGGGGGTCCCGCCGCCTCCTACCTTCTCCTTGACGGCCTGGTAGCTCTGCTGCAGCCAGCTCCGCCACCAGCCCGCGTCCTCCCTGCGGGGGACACGCGTGTGAGGCAGAGCCCGGGCCGCACACCCAGACCCCGGCCCAGCCCCGCTCCAGACCCCCCCCCCGGTAGCCCCGTTCCGTCCCCTCCCGACCCGGGCCGATCCCGGTACCGGCGCCGCTCTCACCCTTCCGCCATCTTGGCGGCGTGACGTCACCAATATTTACCGACCCCTCACCCCTCAGTGGGCCGCGGCTCTCGTGACGTCACTTCCGTTTCCTGCTGCTCCTCCGCGGAGGGCGGCCCCGGTACGGCGGCCGGGCGGGAGCGGCGGTGAGCGGGGACTGGGAGCGGGGTCTCTGCGGTGGTGGCTGTGGCTGGGGGGAGGTAGCGCGGCCCCTGAGGCCCGCAGTGGTTCTGGGTCCCGGAGTCCTCCTCCTTCCCCTTCCTCCACTGACGGTGCGTTCCCGTTGTCCCCGCAGCGGCGGGAGCCATGGAGATGCAGTCGTACTACGCGAAGCTGCTGGGGGAGCTGAACGAGCAGCGCAAGAGGGACTTCTTCTGCGACTGCAGCATTATCGTGGAGGGGAGGATCTTCAAAGCGCACAAGAACATCCTGTTCGCTAACAGCGGGTACTTCCGAGCGCTCCTCATCCACTACATCCAGGACAGCGGGAGGCACAGCACCGCCTCGCTGGACATTGTCACCTCCGAGGCCTTCTCCATCATCCTGGATTTCCTTTACTCCGGGAAGCTGGATCTCTGTGGGGAAAACGTTATCGAGGTGATGTCTGCAGCCAGCTACTTGCAGATGACCGACGTGGTCAACTTTTGCAAGACCTACATCCGTTCCTCGCTGGATATCTGCAGGAAAATAGAGCGGGAAGCGGCTTTCTATCAGGCTGATAGTGGGAGCACTGGGTCTGCCAGAGAGGGCACCTCATTCAGCTCCAAGAGCCAGTGCTCTGCCTCTGTGTCCTCCCTGCAGGAGAAGGAGGGGATTTCGGATTGCCAGCAGGACCCTCCCTGCGGCGAGTGCAGTGGTTGCCATCCCCTGGAGCTCGTGGTCCGGGACCCCGTCAGCAGCGACTCCCCAGACGATGTCAACTGTTCGCTGCCCAAAGGGGTGGAACCCAAAGTGGAGTTTGACTCGGATGAGGTGGAGGTCGAGGTGGAAGCGGGTGAGCGGCTGCCGCAGTATCCGACCCCACTGTCCCTGGAGCAGATGGAAGAGGGGCTGCACAGCGGGCAGGCCATGGACTTGGCCTGCAATAACTATCACATGAAACAATTCCTCGAGGCCCTGTTGCGCAACACCTCAGCTCAGAGAAAGGAGGACGTGGTCCATCACTTTGTCCGGGGCTTTGAGGGTAGGCCAGAGGATGCAGGGGTGGCAGTGAGCTCCATGATGGACATTCACAGCGACTGGTATGGTGAGGACACAGGTGAGAGGACTCAGGGGGTGCAGTCTGTAGGTTGGAGGAGGAAACCACCAAGTGTGCAACTTCCTTTGTTACTCTCGTTCTTGTGCAGGAATATATTGCTGAATATTATGCCATAGCAGAATAAACTATTGTTCTGGACTCCCAAAGAGCTGTACTCCTTTATTCAGTGCAGCACATGGCAGGTAAGTATTTCTGATGGCTCTTCCAGCCTCTCTGAGGCAGAGGCTGGAGTTCATTGGTGGTGGTAATGCTTTAATAAACGATCTCAGCTGGGACCTGGTTGAAAGGATTGTGAAAAAGACTCTTCCTCTTGTAGCATTAGTGCTATAAAGAGCGATCAGGAAGATGAGTTGAGCTGCCACAAGAGGGATCTGCTGCAGAACTGACAGAGCAGAAGTAGCTCATTCCACCGGAGCTCTTGCCAGCACATCAGCTGCTGGTGCTTTGAACTTCAAAAGGACAGGAATTGGTTTTATACAACACTGAGTGGTGCCCAGGAATTCTTTTCAGAGCACAGATAGCTTTAAGCTCTGTGGTATTGCAGAAAGACAAGACTTAATTTTCACCTCGAGAGGCAGATTGGTTTTTCAACTGGGCACCAGAGGTTCCACTGCCTCCCGAGCCCCATGCGATGGGATGGCTCACACTGGCAGGAATATCTCCCAGCAGCAGCGGCAGAGAGCTGGAGAAAAGGAAGATCAGGTCCAGATGAGTTTCTCCTAAAATGGATAATAAGGATTTGGGCATTTTAGTTGCTTACAAAGATGGAGGCAGCTCTGACAGGCACTGCAAGTGTCATCACTGGTCAGGATGTGACAGATGCAGGAGTGGGTTGGGCACCAGGCAGGAAACCTTTCCCCAAGTGTTCTACTCTTACATAGCAAGTACACTCACATCACTTCCAGCTCAAGTGTGCATGTGTGATCCTAAAGCAAGTACACCCAATATATTCTCTTAATGCTTTAAAAGAAGGAATCTGACAACAAGGCACTGAAGGACAAAGGTTGCCAGGACACAGCCCTGTCACCACATTGTGCCTCTGGGCGGGGATGTGTAGCAAGGCAAGAGCATCTCGCACACATAATTCAGTTACTTTTTTTCCTCTCTTTAAGTCTTCAGACCATTAATGACTCACTAAAAGGGTGGTGCTTCTAGAATTGGATAGAATCAGGTGGTGTGAGAGTGGAAATGGAGTGGTAGATGTGCTTTAAACAGGAGTGAGGAAGCCCTCAAATATGCCTTAGGTCTGTTTCTTTGCTAAAACCAAACATTGAGGATGTTTAGTGGGATAGGAGTATCTCTCCTCACCTTTCAGTGCTCCTTAGCATTTTCAGAAGACACCAGGAATGAGAAATACAAAGCTGAAGATTAGGTGAATACCAGTGACTTTCATGTGCCCACATCCATTCCTGGTTTCCTTCACCATGGAGGGAGGGGGAGCAGGCAACTTGGAAGAGTCTGGAGCAAGGCAGGAGTAGGAACTGGGTTTCTTGTTTGCTAAACACAGCTCTAACCACGCAGCAGGGATTAGCAACACCTTGTAAAGGTCCCAGATCAGATGAGGGGGGTTTCACTCACACAATACATTTAGACACTCCTTTTGGGGTTCTTTGAGGCTGGGTTGGACAAACCTCAGTACAAGGAATGTTCCACAGCCTGGTGTAACTGACACTGAGCTCAAGGCTCAATACAGGAACCCTTCCCTGGGTCAGCACCTGAAACAGGGAAAACGGATCTTGTAGCGTAACATCCCAGCCTTTATGCTGGAGGGGAAGCTCATGCCTGGGCTGCCGCTGCACAGCTCTGCAATACCAAGAGTTATGGAAAATGTGATCTTCGATTTTAATCCTCCTTTTTTGCCTGACTTCATAAATTACATATTACTTGTGTTCATAGAGTTTAATTTCAGGAGAAGGGAAATATCCTCAGCAAATGTATTGGAGCCCTTCATCGTGTTACTACCAGTAGAAAGGCTGAAGTGACTGGCAGTAGAAACAAGCATTCCTGTCTCCAGGTGGGCTCCCTACACCTCAATTTAGGCATTTCATAAAAGCACGTGGACATATTGTGCTACTACTACATGTAATTTGTGGGTTTAGGATTTAATGCTGCTTAATGCTAATGGTGTCTTAGGAAACGGGAGACTTTGACAGTGGAGATGGTGCAGAGACCCCACTGCACTAAAGGCAGATGTTTGGTACTTAATTAAATGGCTTCTTAAAAGCAAATGAACGCGTTGAGAGCCAACTCCCTCAGAGCAGCAGCTGTGTAAGTACAGGCAGGCTGAGCTTTCAGGGATGCCATCACCTGCAGCTGTGTTAATGTCTTCTGGAGCTGCACAACCTGCAGTAATCCCAGGTAAGGGAAATGCAGAGGGACAGGACAGTGTGGTTGTCTTATGTATGCAGTGGGGAGGACAAGGAGCTACCACTGGAAGTCTGCCTCACCTAATGCCATGTGTTTCTCCCCCAAAGGTGATGTGTTAGTGGTGCCAATCAAGCTTCACAAATGCCCGTTCTGCCCCTACACAGCAAAGCAGAAGGGAATCCTCAAGAGGCACATCCGCTCCCACACGGGTGAGCGGCCCTACCCCTGCGAGACCTGCGGGAAGCGCTTCACACGCCAGGAGCACCTCCGGAGCCACGCTTTAAGTGTAAGTTGGAAGGATTCTGTCTCTCCAAGAGCTTTGGCGAGTTCTTGGTGTTTCCTGATTTCCCAAAATGTGGTGTTCAAAGCGGTTGTTTCTGACGTGAGGATTAACTTGTCTAGGAATAAGTAATAATAGTAATAACGCGCAGTACAAGGTCCTGCCCCTGGTTCAGGGCAATCCCAGGCACAGCTACAGGTTGGTGGAGAAGTGATTCAGAGTTGCCTGAGGAGAAGGATTTGGGGGTGTTGATTGATTTGAAACTGAACATGACCCAGCTTCAGTGTGTGCTCACAGCCCAGAACCCAGCCATGTCCTGGGCTGCATCAAAAGGAGTGTGACCAGTAGGTCAAAGGAGGTGATCCTGCCCCTAAGCTCTGCTCTCATGAGACCTCACTTGCAGCACTGTGTGCAGTTCTGGTGTCCTCACATAAGAAGGACATGGAACTGTTGGAACAAGTCAAGAGGGGGCCATGAGGATGATCAAGGGCTGGAGCACCTCCTGTATGGAGCGAGGCTGAGAACACTGGGGTTGTTCAGCCTGGAGAAGGGAAGCTGCATGGAGACCTCAGAGTGGCTTTCAGTGTTTGAAGAGGGCTACAAGGATGCTGGAGAGGGGCTCTTCATCAGGGACTGTAGCAATAGGACAAGGGGTGATGGGTTCAGACTGAAACAGGGAAGTTCAGGTTGGAGATAAGAAGAGATTCTTCCCTGTGAGGGTGCTGAGGCACTGTCACAGGGTGCCCAAAGAAGTGGTAAATGCTCCATCCCTGGCAGTGTTCAGGAACAGGTTGGACAAAACCTTGGGTGCCATGGTCTAGTGTGAGGTGTCTCTGCCCATGGCAGAGGGTTGGAACTGATGATCTTAAGGTCCTTTCCAACCCCAACCATTCCGTGATTCTAAGTTTAAGCCACTTGAGTTTTTAGTACTTGTATTAGCTCCAAGTATGGGGCTACTTGGGGTTTGTCTAGTCCCAAGTATGATAGGATCACCTGCCCTTTAGCTGAAGCAGAGGGGTTTTTCTGGTGCAAAGCAGAACCCCAGAAGGAGCTAAAGGAGGCAGATGGCTTTTTTTACTTGAGTGTTTTCATTTTAACTTCAGGTGCATCGATCAAACAAGCCAATCATCTGCAAAGGCTGCAGGAGAACCTTCACGAGTAGCCTGTCGCAAGGGTTGCGGCGCTTCGGCTTGTGTGACAGCTGTACCTGTGTGACCACCACCCACGAGGACTCGATGCCCATCAACCTCAGCTTAATGGAGCAGTCATCAGAAGGCCAAGAGAAGGGTGATGCTGATAACGACTGGCCTATATATGTGGAGTCTGGAGAGGAAAACGATCCAGCCGATGATGAGGATGCTGATGGTGATGACAAGCAGGAGATCCACAGGAGCTTGTCAGACCGAGAAACACTTATGTAGCAGTGAGAGGAGAATGGGAGTGTTTGAAGTGTCTCTGTGACAGTGGTCGGTCTGTGACACAAAACTGAGTATTTGCCCAGTTAGTGAGACTGTGCTGTTTTTTATTATTCCATTTTTTAATAGAAAAGTGGGGAGAATTGGAATTTTTAATACTTTTCAGTGCTGTGCACCAGAAATCTGTGAAGAATCTGCTGTCTGGGGTTCATAGAAGTTGTACTTGAGCAATCTCCAGTGGTGTCTCTGCCTCCTGGTCTTGTTTTTATGGGTGGAACATCTCTGTGTGTTTTGATAACAGGTCTCTTCTAATAATGCTGTCATGGTCCTTAATCCCTGATGTGAAAGGGACCCCATCTTCTCTCTGAAGATCACATTAAAAGGAGTGTGTTTTTCACCCATCATCTTGGACCATTTCTAAGCTGTGATCCTTTTGTAGTAGGACAGTATTATCCTAATTGTAAAGGTTAAGGGTTTATTTAGAGTGGATTTGACCTGGAAACCAGGGCAGACACCCAGGAGTACAAAGCCATGCTGCTGCTGAGAGCACAGACAGTAGGAGTAAATATATTTCATCTGACCTTAACTTTGCAGGTATTTAAAAAAGCAGCTTCTCCTTCTCAATTGCTTTTAGTGCAGCTTCATCTCTCAAGAGCTCAGACTCCAGAGCTTCAGATGTGTGTCTGATGTTGTTTAGACATCCTATGTGAATTGTGGTGGTAGCAGATGAAGTAGCCACATTCACCACTGGTGTAGCTGAGGAGTAGTTAAATATAAATGTCTGAGCTGTGTGTATAAAAGAGCTCTGATGACCCTTTCTGAAGCTGTTGGGTAGGAAACCTCAGAGTTTTTTAGTAGTCTCTTTGTATACAGATCCTTTTCTTTCTCTTTTACTCTATTTTCTTTCAGTCTTTGATGATCCTTCTCATGGTTTACGTTATTGTGTGGATTTATCCAAGTATTTGTGTTGTTTTGTTGTTTTAAACAAAACCCTCTGGTGTAGACCTGCTTCTTTGCTGGGATAGATAAAGGCTGGTTTCCAAAGGTGAGATTTTTTTACCTTTTCAGTAGCAAACTGATAGAAGCTATCCAAGATCAAGCTGGGAGGCTTTAGAAGAAAACACTCCACCACCAAGAAGCCTGTTTGCTTACGGATAACCTCCTGTTTCCTAACGAAGAGGCAAAACTGAAATATACTGTGAAATAAGACTGTTAATGCTTCTTTACTGTGGTGTTGGTAAGTGTTTCCATGAAAAGGCAAGTTGTAGGAGTCTTTCTGGCTGGAGTAAGTGCTAGATCAGAAGCCTGTGGCTGACTAAGAGTGAGCAGTTCCTCCCACTTAACAAGGCAGTGAGTGCTTCCTCAGGTTTTAGGGTAAAGACTTTACACTTGCCACACGTTAGACAGAACCCAAAACCCGAAGAGCCCTCTGATTTTACTAGTTGGATTCTTTTTGCCCATCTTATGCTTTTATTTGACATACTAAAAAAGAACAATTCAGCTTCTCTGTCTGCTCCATCCTGCAGTGATGTTGTAATTTCCTCGGGGGCAGTGATTCTGGTCTCACAAATGCAGTTGAGAATTCATTGCCAGATGGGGTAGGGTGAGGAGAGAAGAAACAAGCTGCTTTTGAAACAGTCACTTTCCTGGTGATTCCTGAAAACAGCAGAAGGGAACAAGACTTGCTTTGAAGGGGTCTGGTCTCGAGTGTCACCTCTGCAAGGAGATCCTGGCATCACAGGCTGTAATTTCAGTTGCTTGAGCTTTCAGTAGCCCCTATTCCAGGTCATCTGTAGACCTGAGTTTGTGACAGCTGAACAGTGTCATACTGACACAACTCATCCTAGAAAAATCACCGGGACATCATCTTTGAAACGTGAGGGCTCTGTACCCCTATTTCAGTCATCTAAATCAAGACCATCAAATGCCAGCTCATGTAGATGCCGAAGTTGGAACCAACTTCTGGTTTTGGGTCCTTGGGGGTTTTGAATATCTGAGCAAAAGAAGGGGCTGTAAATCCTGGTGGCACATTGCAGCTGACCAGGGCTAAGCCTTTGGGGTACCACTAGATCTTTGTTGAATCCATCCAACATCAGAGGGTATTTTGGGGGATTATCTGCTTAAGGGTGAACTTCTGCATGTGTGAACACCTGGAAAAGAGGCACAGATGATCTGTGTTGGGAGAGAAACTTGCTAATGGAAGTGGGTAAGAATGTAAATAGGGATCCAAACTGGTATTTGGTGGCCAGGCATCCCCGTTTCTGTTCGTTCTGGCATGAAGGTGCCACCTCATTGTAAATACTGGTAGAAGCCACTAGACATGAACTATTGGCCGAGCGTGGTTCTGGCTGGTGCGGCACAAACTGTTGGGAGATTCAGCTTCTCCCATGGCTGACTCTGAAAGTGAAGACACTTAGAGTAGGGAAAACGAACCTCTTGTGAAAGTCTGTGTTGTGAGAGCTGCAGGAAGGGACCTTCAGCCCTTTTACTTGACCTTTCCTTGGTCTTAGAGCTTGTTCTTGTGTGTCTTGTGCGTAGAGAATGACGCTGTGCTGAGGTGTGTGTACCACGGGGAAGGGGTGCGGGTGGGGGGTTCACGTGCTGGGCTGAAGGTGACCACCACAATGGTGTTTCCTGTTGAACTGTCATGTTGTGCTGCTTCGTTTTCAGTGGAGTTCTTCAGCCTTTGTACTTAGGATGTAGTTTAGCCCCGTTCTTGTGACCGGGTGTTCATGTAAAGCTGTTTGCTGTGCTTTCCACTTAGGTTTTTGAATGTTTTTCCTCAAATCTCTCACTGTAGATGCAACCTCCACAAGCTTTGAGAAGAGGATGTGGCTGGTTTACAATACTCATATGGTGCTTGATGAAGAATCAAAAATAATGGGTTTAGGGAAGTTATTCCTAATACAATCTTTTTCTCAAAGGTTTTTAAAGGCCCTGCAGACTTCGTAGCTTGAAGTCTTGGCTTGGCCTCACTGACTTTGTTTGGGATTATGTGCTTGAATGGACTTTTGCACATAATTGCACTGTATTTCATGAAAGGGATACATGCTGCACTGGTATTTGTGGTGCATTAAACATCCTGGTGCAAGACCTTGTAAATCTTCCAAATGTGGTCATTGAATTTCCTGCTGTTTTGTTAAGCAGTTTCATAACTGAGGTCCTTTGGTCTAGATGAAGTGAGGAATTCTTAGAAACCAACCCTTGTCTGTAGAAGTGACTTAACTATTCTGTGGATCTTGGAGCTATTTGATTGTCTAGAAAATAAAACTCTCCATGAGGGTTGCTTTGATTTATTCTTTTACCAAGCAAAAGTTGCCTGAGCAAACCTGGGAGTGTCTGGAATAAGGCTCCAGTTTGAGTTCTGGGGATGAGAAATGAATATATCCGTTTCTGGTGACTGTTTGCAAGCAAGATGTAGAGCCTTAGTAGGAAAGGCTGAAAAGGAAGCTGTCAACTTGCAAACCAGCTGACTTTGGGGAGGGGGGTGGGTTAAAATATCTTTTATAGTAAGAGCCCTGGTGCCCTCAGCAGTTGTTGTAGTTTTATAACGACCTGCACTTTTCAAACTCTTTAAAGCTTTTACTTTTCCATGTTGGGTGAGCCAAAGCCACCCAAGTGGGCAGCAGCCACTGGTCCTGGCTGGAGGAAAACCCTGTCAAAGACCTACCATAAAATGGGTGCAGGAGGGGGAGCAGCCTCCCCAGTATTCTGTCTAGATCATTTGAAATTATATTGGCTATTTCACAAACTATGAGATTTAAAACCTGGATTTCCCCGTTGATTTGGAATGTCCTGACTCAAAGGAAACCAGAATAACCCCTTCTTCCTTTCCACTGTTTTCATTCAAGCAGTGAAATCTGTTCACTTTTCTTGCCATCTGTAGGTTTAGACTTTTTGGTTCAAAAGTGCCTGGGAATTCTTCATTTGGTAGTATTAAAGGTTTTTGGATCCAGCTGAAGTTGCCTGTGAAACACCCCTTCAGGTGTTCACACAGCAACTTCTTTGGGGTTTGTTAGTTGTTATAGGCAGGTGTTTGGATACTGGTAAATGAAAAAGGAAGAATTAAACCAAACTAAATAGCCACCCCCAAAAAAAGCCTCTCAATGTGCCATACACAGGAACTGTAAATGCTGTCCCCAAAAACCCCAGGGCAATATACTGCAGGCCAGCTCTATGTTCTCATCTGTCCCATCTGAGTCTGATGCATCCAACTCGGTTTGCTTTCAGGCTTTCTCTGAATGTCTGTCTTTGACATTTTGTTCCTGTTTTCACTCTCCTTTTGCTGTTTACTGAACTTTAAAATGTAGCAGATGATGATGATCAAAAAGTGCTCCAATACAAGCAAAATAAGGGCACTTCTAAAACCAAAACAAGCTGAGATAATGCAGTATCCAATGTTGAGCAGATTGCTTTGATGAGAAAGCAGAGGACCAGAAGAAGGGGCTGATAGCCAGCACTCTGCTTGCACAGGGATTTGGGATCAATAGTTCTATGTGGGAAGGAGATGCTCTGAGCTGTGGGTCTCTGCGGTGTCAGCACTGACAGTCAGTCTGGGACACGCTCTGGGGGGGCTGTGTGACCCCAGCATCCTTTCCAGGTTTAATAACTGGATGTTTTCCATGGATCACTAACAGAGGTGCTGATGTTTTCTCACGAGTGTACCTGCCCCACTGCGGGATGTGTGTGAGGGTGGAAAAGAGAAACCCAAATTGAACCAAAGCTGAGAATTCCTGTGCATCACCACCACACGTTTACCCTTTGTAAGGGGTGGGGATCACATCTTTAAGTGCTTTTTGTAATGGTGTTTTTTTTCTACAGTGCGGCATTACTGAGTTCATCTTTATGTTAAGTTGTGTGTACACTATATATGTTTATATTGTTGTATGTAGTCTGGTTCTTTTCTAGTTAAAGAACAGAAAACATTAAATAAATACTAATCTCACAGTAAATCTACTTTATCCCCCCCATTTTTTTCCATGGAAAATGTGTATTTTTTCCATGTCTAATTGAATTCTCTTGGTACAGGGTTAGGATTTGGGTTTCTGGTGAAGAGGCTCACAGGTGATGCTTGTGCTACCTCTGCTAATGCCACATCAAACCTCAGATTTCCCCAGGCTCTGTGCTCTGTTGAAGGTGGGCTGCTGGGTGTGCTGGCAGAGGGAAGATTCCTCCGTGTGCTCAGTGCTTTGGGACAGGGTATTACCACTTCCTTTCCACCTTGAAAGTGATCTCCTGGTGACCTGGAGGCCAAACAAGCGTTTGAGCCAGAAGACACAAGGATGCAGCTGGGGATCTTCACGCATAAATGACATTTGGTTACCAAAACCCAGGTCAGACAATGCAGAATGTGGGTTAATAATTATTGTGTCAGCTCTGGGTCATTTTAATGAAGTGCCCAGAGAAGCTGTGGCTGCCCCATCCCTGGCAGTGCTCGAGGCCAAGTTGGACACAGGGGCTTGGAGCAAGCTGTTCTAGTGGAAGGGGTCCCTGCCCATGGCACTGGATGAGCTTTAAGGTGCCTTGAGCCCAAACCAGACTTGGATTCTGTGCTTTTTTCCTAGCTTGGACCCTCTCGCTCTGCAGACAGAGCTGCACCAGGCTTTCATCCTTTCTCTTTTCCCTCCCTGACCCACTGCAGGTTCCTGTTGCATTCTGCAATGAGTATGCACCATTAATGGCAAGAGCTGTGAGGAGCTGGGGGCTGGGGTTGCGCTGCATTACCCTCAGCAGGGAATGATAAGGACAAGGTTGCTGATGGTCTTCGGAATCACTTCTGCTGGTCCCCTCTTGAGCCTGTGATGTAAAAGCAAGATAAATGACAGGAAATCTGCAGGTGACGGCGAGCAGAGGATGAGCATGGACCTGTGCGGTGCCATGGCTGGAGGAGGCTGCTCAGGTGTAGGTACCCCCCATGGAAGTGGATTCAGTTGATAACTAACACCGTTGCCCAGTGGACTGCAAAGATCCATGTGAAATACTGTGTAAATTCCAACTGCTTTCATGCTCAAGGATGATTCATCCAGCTGGTCAGGTACAGAGCAGGATCTGTTGGGGTCTTGCACAAGAACAGGTCTCAGGGAAGGTTTTAAAGCGCATTTAAAGGGAGATAGAATCTCCAAACCCACAGCTTAAGATGGTTTAAGAAAGGATGTTCGTTAAACAATAGGAATTAGGCTGGTGAAAACCATTGTTCAGAGAACTGGGTACAAGTTGAATATGAATAATTGCATATGATACACTGGCAGAATGTTTGTAACAGGGGAAAGAGTATTTAGATGTCTTTTGCTACAGTGGGGAAAAGAACAACCATTGTTTCAAGATGGAATGACTCGAGTTATGGAAAAGAAGGCTGCAAAGGACACAAAAGATAAGGGAGGCAGAATGGCTCCCATGGGAGAACAAGTATTTGTGAGAAATAACTAGAGTGCCAAGAGCACCAAAAAGAGAAGACCCTGAGAGTAAGAAGAGGAAGGAGAACGAAACCAAACTTCGACTGAGGGAAGGTGAGAGGCTCAGGTACTGGGTTTGTTCAGATCCCAGATACGCACATGGAAAAGCCATCGTTGCATCTCCTTTAGAGGAAGCTGCAATGTGAAGAAGAGAGGATTTGGGTCACCAAGGCTCCTGCTGCCCGCGAAGGTGTGAGCAGGGCGCGCCTGGGGCACCGCCTGCGTCCCGGGCGGCGACTGGGTGCGGGGAGAGGCGAGCAGCCCCGGCTGCGGGCGGGCGGGCGGAGGCAGCCGCTGGGCTGCGCCTGCAATCGGTGCGTTGCCCCTTTAACTGTGTCCCCGGCCCTCGGGCGTCTCTGTCCAACGCCCACGTCAGCAAATACCTTTTGTTTCTCTCCCGTTCGGGCTCTCGGGGCTGCGGGACCGGCGCGTCGCCTCCAGCCACCGCCAGCCCCGCCGCGGGGCCGGGATCCCGCACCCACCGCCCGCTCCCTTTGGATCAGCGGCAGCCGCCCGCAGGACGCGCCCGGTGAGTGGCGGCTCCAGCACGCCGGTAAGGCCGGGCCGGGCGTTGCGATTTGGGGGCGGAATCGACGCCGGAGCGACTCCCGCTGCGAGGGCAGCTCCGGGCTCCTCGGGCTGAGGTTTCCGTGCGCTGCGGGGTCCGTGCGCGGCGGCCCCGCGGATCCGATCGTGGCTCGGGCTGCGCCGCGTCCTCGGCGGGCGCCATTTGCAGCCCCGGGCGCGGCTGGAGGGAACCGGGCGCGGCAACAAAGGGCTGCGCGGGAGCGGGCGGCGGGAGGGGCGCCGGCAGCGCGGGGAGGCTGCGGCCAAGCTGGGCGGCCGCGACTCGGGACACGCCGGGCGCCCGGCACCGGCGGAGCGGAAACCTGGGCTCCGGTACCGCGGGCGGCTCCGGGCTGCGCGCCCAGTTCAGCACAACGCAGCCCTGCCCTGCCCTGCCCTGCCCTGCTCTGCACAGCCAGGCTCGGCGGAGGGCAGCGCTCACTCGCCCGCAGCACCGACGGTCACGGGCGCTGCGGTGCCCGCGGTACGAGCGGCCCTGAGCAGCCACCAGGCGCCTCCGCGCTTCGGCGGGCGGGTCCGGCGGCGCCGGGCGACCCGGGCGGGCGAGGGCTGAGCGGCCAATGCGGGCGGGCGGGCGGGTGAGTGACGGCGGCCTCCGCCAATGCCGGGCGAGCCCGGGCCGGGAGGGCTGAGCCCACCGGGGCGCCGCGCCGGGTCCCGGTTCTGGTCCGTTCTGGTGGCGATGCGGTACCGGCGGCGCGGACGCGGACCCGGTCCGGGGGAGCTGCAGCGCTCCTCGTCTTCCCAAATAGCGTGTGGCGGCCTCGGAGCCCCGCGGGCTGCACCCTCCGGCCCTGCAGCCTCGGAAGGAGACGTTGCCGGCTGCAGCAGAGGCGTCCCCGCCGCACGGCGTGTGCCTCCTCGGCTGCTCCATCGCGGTTCTCTCCTGGGAACGTCCGTCTGTGCATGCTGTGATTCAGATAAATCAGATTATTCATAAGGGTAACTGCAAAACCGGCCCTGACATCGTTGGCTGAGTTGCACAGCGCTGAAGTCGAGAGGCTGAATGGTTTTCTTTATTTTTCAGAGCAAAGCTTCGTTTCAGCTTCTCTGGAATGGAGATTTCTTCTCACCAGTTTCACCTATTGCAGCAACTGAATGAGCAGCGCAGGCAGGACTTGTTCTGCGACTGCAATATCCTGGTGGAGGGGAAGGTCTTCAAAGCACATCGCAATGTGCTCTTTGCCAGCAGTGGCTATTTCAAGATGCTGCTCTCGCAGAGCTCGAAGGAGACGAGCCAGTCGACGACAGCCACATTCCAGGCGTTTTCTCCCGACACATTCACAGTTATCC
This sequence comes from Neopsephotus bourkii, assembly GCF_033783945.1. Classification (NCBI taxonomy): domain Eukaryota; kingdom Metazoa; phylum Chordata; class Aves; order Psittaciformes; family Psittacidae; genus Neopsephotus; species Neopsephotus bourkii. The sequence goes on along the minus strand of NW_026902107.1, from coordinate 1,051,578 downwards.
TGGACTTTGTGTATTCAGGGAAGCTGTCTCTGACGGGTCAGAACGTGATCGAGGTCATGTCTGCTGCCAGCTACCTGCAGATGACCGACGTTATCAGCGTGTGTAAAACCTTCATCAAGTCCTCCCTGGACATCAGTGAGAAGGAGAAGGATCGTTACTTCAGTCTCTCAGATAAAGATGGCAGTTCGAATGGTGTGGACCGGTCCTGCTTGTACGGCTCAGGCTGGAGGGCGGAGGGCAGCCCTCCACACTCACACTTGAGTCCAGAGCAAGGGACGTGTATGATGGGTGGGAATGCATGGAGTGGTTTCAGCTACTACCCAACTCCTCCGAGGAACACCTCACAGCAGCTGTCCAAGCACGAGCAACGGCAGGACTCTGGGAAGAAACCCCGGCATCCGGGGCCACAGCCACCCTCTGACATCCTGCACTATAAGTCCAGTAAGCTGGAGGAGAGGGCAGCTGAGCCCAGTGGACACGGTGCTCCGGCCGAGGAGCAAGTTCAGATTGAAGCAGAGGCTGAATCTCCTCATGTGGGCTACCAGTATGGGCAGGGCTCTGATGTGATGCCGAGGAGCCTGGCTGTGCCGCAGCCGGAGCATGAATCACCCCGTTCCTCCAGTAAACTCAAGGCTTCGAAGGCAGAGGAGCAGTACCCAAGCATGCCCTCCATCCTGGGAGTCATGGGCAGCTGGGCTGAAGGTGAGTGACCACTAATGCTGCATGGGCATGGTCACCTCTTTGCATAGGTTCTGTTTGCAAGTAAAAGTGCTTTGCTGAGTGTACAGTATCCACAAAGCCAGCTGGTTGTCCTGAAATCTAAGTTTGGAAAGTTTAAGTCTTAATTTTGATATTTTGAAGTCCATGGTTTATTCAAACCTTCAAGGTAGTGGCTCTACAGCTTCATCTTATGAATTTAATTTGGGATCTTTTGGGATATTTCCCAGCTTGTTGTAATAAAGCCAACAGCCCCCTCCTTTCACTCCTGTGTGACATACAGGAAAACACAAGATCTCTGTGCTTGGAAAGACCTGCGAGATTATTTTCCTAATACAAGTTATTTGCCATTCTGCTCTGTAGAATGCCTTTTCCTGAGTGTTACATGACTAGATGTGTTATCATAGAATCAGACTGGTTTGGGTTAGAAAGGACCTTAAAGCTCACCCAGTTCCAGCCCCCTCTGTGGTCCTCACACTAGACCATGTTGCCCAAGGCTCTGTCCAACCTGGCCTTGAACGCTGCTAGGGATGAAGCATTAACCACTTCTCTGGGCACCCTGTGGCAGGGCCTCAGCACCCTCACAGGGAAAAACTTCTTTATATCCAACCTGAACTTCTCTTATTTAAGTTTAGACTCATTCCCCCTTGTCCTATCACTGCAGTCCCTGATGAGGAGTCCCTCTCCAGCATCCTTGTAGCCCCCTTCAGATATATTTCTTTTTCCAAATCCCCTTGTTTCCTAGCAGACGATCTGCCCAGGATGAGGTTCAAGTGCCCGTTCTGCACTCACGTGGTGAAGAGAAAAGCTGACCTCAAGCGGCACCTGCGGTGCCACACAGGGGAGCGGCCGTACCCCTGCGAGGCGTGCGGGAAGAGGTTCAGCCGACTGGACCACCTCAGCAGCCACTTCCGAACAGTACGTACCCCAGGAGCTGCATCATTTGCTTAATGTGTAATTAACCACAGTATGGATGGATCTGTAAAGAAGAGGTAGTAGGTAATTTGGGTTTGCTGAGGTCAGTTTGAGGCATATTTTGTGTGAAAGTGGATGAATTTGTTAACTGATGCTCACAAAGGTGCAGAGCTGAAGTGGGCAGTTACTGCCTCTCAAAATGAGTTAATGCTGCCATTTCACACTACTCCAACCCTACTTTTTGTCATCTTAAGCCCCACTTCTTTGTGGATATATTATCAAATCCGTTCCTTTCCATTTTCCCAGATTCATCAGGCTTGCAAGCCCATCTGCAGGAAGTGTAAGCGCCACGTGACGGAGCTGACAGGACAAGTGGTCCAAGAGGGGACAAGGCGTTACAGACTCTGTAATGAGTGCTTGGCTGAAGCTGGCATAGACAGTATCCGCATTGACTTGGAGGCGGAAGCACCCCTGGAATTTCCACCAGATGGAGACAAGGATTCCAGGTGGCACTATGGGGAAGATAACAGATCGGATGTGGAGATCGTGGAGGATGGGTCAACCGACTTGGTCATTCAGCAAGTTGATGACAGTGAGGATGAAGCTGACGAAAAGGAAGTAAAACCAAACATTAGGTAGCTGCAAGACAAGAACTAGGCATTCCCTGTCAGAGGGAGAAGGCACTGTCTTGACAATACACCCTCCACCAGCCTGTTGTTAAACGTATGGAGACAGTGGTTTCTCCTGAGCAGGGCTGGACTTGCATGTATCTGCGGACATGCCGTTGCATCCGTCCTGAGTTCTGTGATCAAAAGACCCATCTTTGCTTCACCAGAGATGATCCATCCTTAAATCAGATAATGGATGAGGAAGAGAACTGAAGTACTACATGGATAACTGTACAGGAGACAGTGGGTCACTTCTCAAACCCTCTTTCAAGAGAGTGAGGTCTAAATACTTTAAAAAGTCACACACCATGAAGATGGCCCATTCCTTAAACTAGCAGAGATGTGGGGTTTCAGTGTAACATCATCTGGTGATTCAATAAGTATAAATACCCTGACACCAGAATATAAAGACAACCTCTCTTCAGTATTCAGAAATGAAGATCATCTTCCGTGAAGTCTTCACATTATGATAAGGATAAAAAGGCAGCTAATTAACAAAAAGCATATCAAAATGTTTTAGCACATTTGTCTGGAAAAGCACTTTCTTGTAACGTTTCTTAGAGTCTGGAGAATCTTTAGCAGATGGTTCATTCAAGACCTATTTCTTTACAAGAGAATAAACACATGAATGCTAGTCCCAGTCAGCACATCAGAGAGCAAGTGATCACAGATGAGGATCGTTACTTGATGCCAGTAGATGTTTTATTCATTCTGAAAACTGGGAACTCAGACTAGGCTCTCTTTTAATACGGACCAGTAAAATACTTTCTGGGTTTTAAACACCTCTCTGAAGTGCCGGACTGCTGTGGCTGGTAGCCCTGTGCCCACAGCTTGCTCATGGCAGTGTCAGCCTCTCCATGCCACCACGAAGGAAACAATCCTTCAAGGTTACTCTAGTTGGTGTTTTCCCTTTGTCCCCTCTTTTATTTGCCAGTCCTGGTGGCAGAGCAATTTGTACAGTATATATACCATAGCGCTAGACATGGAACCGAGGAGATCCATCTGAAACCATTGACAACTCTTGTTTGTATTGACCTGTGCTCAGGTTAAACTGGTGAGTTTTAAGATGGAATCATTATCAGTTTCTATATCCCCACTGTCATTCACTCAGCCTTTTCCAGTCTGTACCATATGCCAATGAGAATGAGATGTACCAGGAGCTCTACACAGCATATTTGTGTAATTTCACCTATAATAAGACTCCAAGAAATGACTAAAGGTGAAGAAAGTTTACGTCTATAATGAAACCAGCCACTTGGGTTTGGTACTTGGGGAGTTTATGGTATAAATGGGAGAGGAGCAGAACAATGCTCCCAGGTGCTGCTACTCTGTGTTTGCTCGGGCAGACCCGAGTATGAACACAGCCTTCATCCTACAACCATTGAACTCATGGCTATAGGCTTAAGAAAACTTTTAATTCTTTTCCTTTATACAAGTTTGTAAGCATGTTTGGCTGAAAGCCGGGATTGATTACAGACAATCCCATATATACACTATATAATCTCTTTGCCAGGGACTGCTCAAAAGTCACTAGTTTATTTTTATTTGTGTAAAAAGTGTATAGCTTTATCACTATCATCCTTAGCAGAGAGCAGCATTTTCATGCCAGGCTGCAGATGGCAGCTCGTGGGTCTCACACACCAGAGCGAGTGCTTCCTGCTAAGTTCAGTGGAAGCACTGAGCACTCTTCCCTCGGACGAGCATCTGCTTCATCTGCTCCATGGAGATGAGATAGGGTATTTTGAGTGTTCCTACAGGAATTATCATCTGTTGGCTTAGATTTGGGATGGGGCTTTAAACTGGGGGGCTTGGAAATCTTTCTGGTGACCCACATGAAAGCGTCTTTTCCAAAGAAGGCTTACACTTGTTTTGATTTTCTGTTCCACTTGGGTCAGGAGTCCACAGAATGGACTGGATGGGACACCAGCGGGGTGCTTCCTTGGAGCTAATTATTCCCCAAATACATATTAATAAATGGCTGAGAAACATTCCTGAGCAACCTCAACTAAATCAAGACTAGAACAAATAAATACGTGAGCGAATGTGGAATGACTTTTAGCAAACTTCAAGAGAGAATGCTTGCTGATATCAAGTTTAATAGATCTTTCCATTTCCCTTTACATGAAACACAATAAACTGAAGGTATCTGTACCTGCTGTCCCAAGGGGGGCTGGGATTAGTCTCTGCGTGTGTTTTGGGATGGATTAAGGGGAAGGGAAAAGAAAGTGCCACTGTACATGTGAAATCTGAGCTTCCAACTATAAAGATGAGGCTGCTTCTGAACAGTGGGAGCATTTTTAGGAGCAAAGGGATTTTGAGATCAATACTCAAGCTAATTGGGTACCATAAATCTAAGGATACTGAGGACCAAATGCTTCAGAAAATTATGTGAAGTGGCTGGAAGTGGGCAAATGGAACAATCTATCCATGTGAAGGCATTTCCATTTTAAATACAGGCAGATTAATTGTTGATTTGCCTGGCAAATAAGGGGGTTACTGCTTTGACACGTTATTTGCATTCTCAGTAGCATAACTAAATGGCTGTAGTAATTGTTAAAGTATCTCGCTAAGCTTTAGCTCCAGGCTGCCATTCCCACAGGTCAGTTGTGGCTTGTATTTTAAAGAGGTTACCAGTTTTACATTTGTTGCCTTCATTTCAGTTGTTGTTCTCTTATTTTTGTATTGCAAGACAAGATAAATGTTAAGTGCCTTCTGTTTTTGACGTCCTTCATTGTACATAGCCAGTCATATATTTTGCTTGTCCTTCTCTTACGTGAAAGTAAATCCTCTCTGTTTTCTGCTCATCTCACATCTGCTGTCTGCATCATGTTCCTGTGAGGATCACACACCACTCCTTACCAGAAGTAACATCTTTTCAAGGAGGAAAGTAAAGATCTTCCAGAGCTATTCCCACAGGGTTTAATTTCCCTGGCAATAACTGATTTGAAGGTGTTGCTTTTAGACCTTTGTCAGGTCTGAGGCAGGACACCTGGTTTTATCTTTAAATGCTAGAGAAGGGTGGATAGGACTGCACTGGTTTCTGGTACTGGTTGATCACTCAGAGTCTGTTTCTATTCCGGCTCTGCAGAACCAAATAACACTTGAGAGGTTTAAGTTGTAGTGCAGTGTTGGGGCAGCAGCCTCAGAGGCAGTGTCCATGACTTGGCTTGACAAAGCCATGGCTGATGGGATCTTGGCACTGGCCTTCCTCCTGTGGGAGGTGGGATAGAGACACCCAGAGCTTCCCCACGGCCACAGGTCTGATCCCTCTCCAATTGCTTTTGCTTTTTATCATGTTTTCCTTGTACTTCTTTCATCTTCATGTTGCTTTGAATGCTCTTAAATACTACTTTGTAATGCATGTTTTGGTTCCAGTACCTTATTCTCCTGAAATATGCTTTTCCATTCCCTGTTTCATCTAACATTGGAGGGAAGTCTGCTTCACATGACGTTCCTCTTGGACACCTTGACTCCCTGTGCAATCCTGATGTCTTTGTCCTTTTCTCCCCTCTCTGTGTCTTTTGTCACTGCCAGGTACCCTCTTGGGGACAAGGTGTAGCTGTGGACTTGGCAGTGCTGCGGTTCATTGTTCGACTTGATGATCTTAAAGGTCTTTTCCAACCTAGACAATTCCATGATTCTTTTTGCTTGGCTTGTGTTTATTGCTACGTTCATAAAACCACAGTCCAGAGTGAAGACATAGATGTATGGTTCTCTGGTTAGTGTCTCACCTTCAACTATCTTATTTCCTGACAACTATCTTGCCATCCTTTCAAAGGCTGAATTCAAAACCATTTCTCTTTCCCCCTTTTCAGGTATTTCCTTTCAGGAATTCTACCTGCCACATAAACCTCTGGCTGTGGAGTGACGGTGTAATTTGATAAGCTACCAAGAAAACCTGATAATACTATTTAGTTAAATCTTTTATATGATGTTTAACTTAAAAGTACTCCCACACTGGAGTTAGTTTAACCTTTCATCATGTCAAACTCCTGAAGCACAAACGAGTCTCATTTAGTCCATCAAGACTTTTAAACATAGTGGCAACACAGAACAAATAACTTCGTAAGGAAAAACTTAGGGAGGAGCAACAGGAACAAGATTTCTGTATCTTGGCTTTGCTGTTGTAGTGAATGAAACCTTAGTGAGGTTCTCTGCTGCACTCCGACCTGACACTTTCTATTGTGCAAGTGGGAAATGTTCTTTCTGTGTTCTGAGCAGGCATTCAGGAGGGGACTGACCTGAAGAGGTTCCTTCTCAAAATCATTCAAAAATCTCGAGCAAGATGTGAAGCGTTCCATCTTTTTAACAGGCACAAGATGGGAAGTGTCTTGCTGTCTAACGGGCATTCTGATTTGATTTTCCACACAGAAGAAACAAAAAGGACAATCTGTCAGTGCACTCCTACTTGCAGTACTTTCCTTTAGGATTAGCTCAGTTGTTTGAAAACAGAACTTCGCGTTATAGACGTGCTCCTTTATTGAATCATGTACCGTATCCTACACGACAAAAGGACAGAGGTTTCCCATTCAGGTCGTACCTTCCCCATACAGATATTTGGACTGGGCTTTCCCAGCAGCACCGCATTGTCTGCGGGAGGCAACGGCTTCCCGGGCGGCGAGTGGGTGCGGAGAGAGGCGAGCAGCCCCGGCTGCGGGCGGGCGGGCGGAGGCAGCCTCTGGGCTGCGCCTGCAATCGGTGCGTTGCCCCTTTAACTGTGTCCCCGGCCCTCGGGCGTCTCTGTCCAACGCCCACGTCAGCAAATACCTTTTGTTTCTCTCCCGTTCGGGCTCTCGGGGCTGCGGGACCGGCGCGTCGCCTCCAGCCACTGCCAGCCCCGCCGCGGGGCCGGGATCCCGCACCCACCGCCCGCTCCCTTTGGATCAGCGGCAGCCGCCCGCAAGACGCGCCCGGTGAGTGGCGGTTGTGCTGTGCACCGACAGGTCGGACCGGCCGTCGGGCTGACGGCGGCGGGGAGCGACTCCCGCTGCGAGGGCAGCTCCGGGCTCCTCGGGCTGAGGTTTCCGTGCGCTGCGGGGTCCGTGCGCGGCGGCCCCGCGGATCCGATCGTGGCTCGGGCTGCGCCGCGTCCTCGGCGGGCGCCATTTGCAGCCCCGGGCGCGGCTGGAGGGAACCGGGCGCGGCAACAAAGGGCTGCGCGGGAGCGGGCGGCGGGAGGGGCGCCGGCAGCGCGGGGAGGCTGCGGCCAAGCTGGGCGGCCGCGACTCGGGACACGCCGGGCGCCCGGCACCGGCGGAGCAGAAACCTGGGCTCCGGTACCGCGGGCGGCTCCGGGCTGCGCGCCCAGTTCAGCACAACGCAGCCCTGCCCTGCCCTGCCCTGCTCTGCACAGCCAGGCTCGGCGGAGGGCAGCGCTCACTCGCCCGCAGCACCGACGGTCACGGGCGCTGCGGTGCCCGCGGTACGAGCGGCCCTGAGCAGCCACCAGGCGCCTCCGCGCTTCGGCGGGCGGGTCCGGCGGCGCCGGGCGACCCGGGCGGGCGAGGGCTGAGCGGCCAATGCGGGCGGGCGGGCGGGTGAGTGACGGCGGCCTCCGCCAATGCCGGGCGAGCCCGGGCTGCGAGGGCTGCGCCCGCTGGAGCACCGCTGCCGCCGCCGCCGCGATGCGCTGTGGCAGAGGATGCGCCCGCAGCGCCCGGTTCCGGCTCGGAGGCTCCGGTAGGCAGCCGTCTGCCGAGGGGGCTTTTCACCGTTGGACATCGGTAACACGCACGATATTCACGTTTTTAAACACAGACCCAGTGTTAAATAACAGTATTCAGCCCAGCCGGTTTAGGTTGTCACGGGTCCCCTTGTTTTTCCTGTAGAACAAGCCTTTAGGTCCCCCGCGGGCATGGAGATTTCCTCCCATCAGTTTCACCTCCTGGAGCAGCTCAACGAACAGCGGAAGCAGGACTTGTTCTGTGACTGTGATATCCTGGTGGAGGGGAAGGTCTTCAAAGCACATCGCAATGTGCTCTTTGCCAGCAGCGGCTATTTCAAGATGCTGCTCTCACAGAGCTCGAAGGAGACGAGCCAGCCGACTGTAGCCACATTTGAGGTCTTCTCCCCAGAGACGTTTATGGTTATCCTGGACTTTGTGTACTCAGGCATATTGGCATTAACTGGTCAGAACGTGATCGAGGTCATGTCTGCTGCCAGCTATCTGCAGATGACGGATATCCTGAATGTCTGTAAGACATTCATTAAGTCATCCCTGGACATTAATGAGAAGGAGAAAGATCGATACCTTGGCCTTTCAGCCAAAAGCACAAACAGCGACCCTGCGCGTCCCACCCTGTATCGCTCGAGGAGGAAAGCAAAGAGCAACCCCCGGCGCTCCTGCTCCCTCCCGGATGAAAAGGCTGCTGCGGCAAACGAGAACTCATGGAGCAGCTGCCTGTCCTCACAGGTGATCCTGCAGCGGACAGAAACACAGCTCTCCAAGAGAGGCAGAAAGCCAGGCTCGGCCAGGAGACGCCGCAAGCACCTTGGCCTGGCCCAAAGCCGCGACTTTGTGCAGTGTAAACCCACAAAGGCTGAGAGGGCTGGTGGCACCGGCAGTGCCTCGGACACCGGCCACATCTCCCGTGTGAGAGAGGAGGTTGAATTTGATGCTGAGAATGATGTTGACCGTGATTATGGGTGTCATGATGGATCGGACACGGTGCCGAAGAGGTGGTCTGTTACCCATCTGGAACAAGAACTGTCAAGGACACCCGAGTTCATGGAGTTTACGGCAGAGGAACTATACACCTCAATGCCCAAGGTTTTAGGAGTAATGAGTACTTGGAATGAAGGTAAAAAATACAGTTTTGCAAAGATTGTCTTCATTTGGAAGAATTCAGATAATCTTTTGAAGAGAATTTGTATGGCTGCATGAAAACCCAGACGATGCCTAGACTTGCAGATTGTTTTATCTCCTCGATTGTAGCACCTGAGACTTTAGAGCCAGAGCAGAGCATGAGAATTGCAACCAGAGAGCTTGACCCAGGGGTTCCATGAAACGACAGCAATGTGTGGCACATTATCTGGACACACATGGTGGTTAATTAAGCTTCATGAGCTGTAGCTGACCTGGGGACCTGAATTTCTCCTGTGAGATCCCCAGTGCCTGGCAGAGATGGAGGCATTCAGCCTAAATCCAGCCCCAGGCTGTCACAGCAGCAGGTCCTGTCCTTGACAGAATGCTGCATTCCCTCACAGACCAAAGCAGCTCACGCTTCACAACTGTTTGGCCATGCTACATAAAGCATCTGACTGACAGCATACACCCAAAATAAATGTACCTGTAGTTCATTACAATTGTGTATTTTAAAGACTCTATGCATCCTACTATATTAAATAGAGGTTAGAATGTCCAGGCTGTGAACGGTTAGCTGATGGGACAGTCAGATATGATGACTATAGATAATAGCTGTATATTTATGCTCATGTATATCTCTAAAGAATACCCTGACTAAGGAAACACTCTGAAATGGCCATTTAACAAGCTCCTTAAGAAATACTGGCTTTGGGGGATGATATTTGGGGATGTTTCCTATTTAGTGACAAACCAAAGGGAAAATTAATCAGAGACTCATGGAATTATTTGGGTTGGAAGGGACCTTAAAGCTCATCCAGTTCCACCCACCTGCCACAGGCAGGGACCCCTTCCACTGGAGCAGCTTGCTCCAAGCCCCTGTGTCCAACCTGGCCTTGAACACTGCCAGGGATGGGGCAGCCACAGCTTCTCTGGGCACCCTGTGCCAGCGCCTCAGCACCCTCACAGGGAAGAGCTTCTGCCTAAGAGCTCAGCTCAGTCTCCCCTCGGGCAGGTTCAAGCCATTCCCCTTGGCCTGTCCCTGCAGACCCTTGTCCAAAGCCCCTCTTCAGCTTTCTTACAGCTTTCTTTAGGCACTGGAAGCTACTCTAAGGTCTCCCTGGAGTCTTCTCCAGGCTGAACATGAATTACTTCTTTAAACTGAAAAGCAACCAAATTACTACACAAAGAATGACTCTGTGTTTCTCTGTCGCAGATGACCTACCTCGGATGTGCTTCAAATGCCCCTTCTGCACGCACACGGTGAAACGCCGCGCGGACCTGAAGCGGCACCTTCGGTGTCACACGGGGGAGCGTCCGTATCCTTGCAATGTGTGCGGGAAAAGGTTCACCCGATTGGAGCATTTACGGAACCACTTCCAAACGGTACGGCACCTTTGTCAGAATCTGGCCTGGAAAACCCACAAGGTTTCATTGCTGCTGGCTGCTCAGCCATGGAATCATAGAATAGTTTGGGTTGGAAAGGCCCTTCAGATCATCCAGTTCCAACCCCCCTGCCACAGGCAGGGACACCTCACACTAAACCAGGTCACCCAAGGCTATGTCCAACCTGGCCTTGAACACCACCAGGGATGGAACATTCACAACTTTCTTGGGTAACCCGTTCCAGTGCCTCACCGCCCTTACAGTAAAGAACTTCTTTCTTATATCCAATCTAAACTTCCCCTGTTTAAGTTTGAACCCATCACCCCTTGTCCTATCACTACAGTCCCTAATGAAGAGTCCCTCCCCAGCATCCCTATAGGCCCCCTTCAGACACCGGAAGGCTGCTATGAGGTCTCCACGCAGCTTCTCTTCTCCAGGCTGAACAGCCCCAACTTTCTCAGCCTGGCTCCATACAGGAGGTGCTCCAGCCCCTGATCATCCTCATGGCCTCCTCTGGGCTTGTTCCAACAGTTCCATGTCCTTTTTATGTTGAGGACACCACAACTGCACACAATGCTCCAAGTGAGGTCTCACAAGAGCAGAGTAGAGGGGCAGGATCACCTCCTTTGACCTGCTGGTCATGCTCCTTTTGATGCAGCCCAGGATATGGTTGGTTTCTGGGCTGCAAGCACACACTGAAGCCGGCTCATGTTCATTTCTCATAGACCAGCACCTCCAAGCCCCTCTCCGCAGGGCTGCTCTGAATCTCTCCTCTGCCCAGCCTGTAGCTGTGCCTGGGATTGCTCTGACCCAGGTGTAGGACCTTGCACTTGGCATGGTTAAACTCCATAAGGCTGGCGTCAGCCCACCTCACAAGCGTGTCAAGGTCCCTCTGGATGGCATTCCTTCCCTCCAGCGTTACCAACCAAACCACACAGCTTGGTGTCATCACAAACTTGCTGAGGGTGCACTCAATCCCACTGTCCATGTCAGTGAGAAAGAGGTTGAATAAGAACATTTCCAGACCTAATCCCAGGAAAACTGCACCTCAACTTTAATGATTTGTTGTTTAAATTGGCAAATTCCATTTTCAATTTAATCTTCAAAAAAAAAAACCCGATTTGATGAATTTTTCTAAAAACCAAAAGTAAATTAAAAACTAAACTTTTTGGGGGCTAAATTCTGACATTTTCCAATTTTACATCTCTTTAGATCCATCAAGCTGGCAAACTGATCTGCAGGAAGTGCAAGCGCCACGTAACTGAGCTAACGGGATGCGTGGTCCAGCAAGGAACAAGGCGCTACAGACTGTGCCACAAGTGTCTGGCAGAGGCCAGTTTTGACAGCGTTCCCGAGGATTTAGATGCAGAACATTCCCCCGTCTCCTCCGCGGGAAACAAACGTCCCAAGCGGGCTCTGAAGGAGGAACAGAAGTCGGATGAAGGGACAATGGAGGAACCGTATGATCTGGTTGTTCGCCATGTTAACGACAGTGTTCCAGCGGAGGAAGATGAAAAGGTGAAACCAAACCTGAGGTAGATCTATTTGTTCCTGTTGTAGTCAAGATTAAATTACTCGTGTCCTACCAACTAATGCTCGGTTATTACTTTCATTATAATGAAATATTGCTCCAATTCTAATAGGAGGTGCAAAATACAGACTATGAATGAGTTGGTCTCTACTTACAGACACGCAACAGTGAACTGCTTCTAAATACCATCCAGAGAGTACTTACTGGTTTAGGTTTCATCTCAGAGCTCCTTCTGATAATGGAAGTGCACAGGGCCTTCAGTGAGCGTGCTGCTAGCTGAAACCTGTCACTGCCACAGTTGTGTGAGTGGAACCAGGCGAATTCAAGGTCTGGTTTAGAGGAATTATTTAAGTAATATTAAAACCAGAAGTGACTAACACTGACTTAGTTAATTCTGAGTGTTTTTCTAGCAAAGTCCTGTCACCGTATCTGCAAGCAAGAGTACTTCACTGTACTCAGCTTGTGGCTGATGGTGTCCACAGGGCATCTCAGCACTTGTACGCAGTTAAACTTCAACTACATTGATCTCTCGAGGAATGGCCATGAGGAACTGACTCCATCCCCTCAGGCCCCGGCCACCCCCCAGCCTCTGTGGAGAACAAAGCCGCCGCAACTCGACGCCTGATTGGCTCATCCCAGTCGCCTGACCCCGGGCCAGCCAATGAGGTGTCAAAGCCGGCGCTGAGGGGCGGTAACCGGCTGAGGGGAGCAGGTAGGGGCCGCCATGGCGCTCACGGCCTGGCGGGCTCTGGCTCTTCGCCATGCTGAGGGAACGCCTGGGCCGGTGGGTCCAGCCCTCGCTCGTCCTCCCCAGGAAGAGATATGTGCATATGGGGAGACCCCCTGTAGCTCCCCCCAGTGTGAATATCGTCCTTATTTTTGTGTTATCAAATAGGCGTATTATTATCTTTATTTGCAGAAAAGTCTGCTCACCTCAGCAGAGAGCAGAGCACTTGTTCATTGGTGTTAGAACTCCACTGGCCAAAATAACACACAAATCATTAATGGTTCCAGTCCAAGTTTTATTTAAGCATTGGAACTTTCTCAAAAAATAGAAGGGGTTTTAGGCCTTAATCTTCACAATATGGGAATAAACCCATGCCTGTTTAAGATAGCTTTGTAACAAAGATGGGGCACTACCTCGAGAGGAGGCGCTTGCAGCACTGACACTGAAAGAGGAGCGCAGCCTGACGCGCTGCTCACCTTTTAACTCTCATGTGCCATCCTGTCATTGAAAATAAAGCCCTCATGTAATCATTTGTGATTAATTTCGATGAAGTCCATAATCCTTTGACGTGAAAGGACTGTCTGTGTTGCCCTTTCTAAAGGAAGATACGGAAGCTGATCCAAATCATCTGCTTTTTAACACAATCAGGTTTCACCATAGTTGGGAGTCAACCCCCTGCACATCTGGAGCATCCCCTTAATTGATGGCAGCAAAGCTGCCTACTTCTTAGTAATAACAGCAAGCTAATACCTGCCCTTAGGAGCCCATGTATGTATGTATTAGGATTCCGTATCAAGACAGGCTGAAAACGCTGGGGCTGTTCAGCCTGGAGAAGAGAAGCTGTGTGGAGACCTCACAGCAGCTTCCAGTGTCTGAAGGGGGCTACAGGGATGCTGGGGAGGGACTCTTCATTAGGGACTGTAGTGATAGGACAAGGGGTAACAGGGTAAAACTCAAACAGGGGAAGTTTAGACTGGATATAAGGAGGAAATCCTTTCCTGTAAGGGTGGTGAGGCACTGGAATGGGTTGCCCAGGGAAGCTGTGAATGCTCCATCCCCGGCAGTGTTCAAGGCCAGGTTGGACAGAGCCTTGGGTGACCTGGTTTAGTGTGAGGTGTCCCTGCCCATGGCACGGGGTTGGAACTGGATGATCTGAAGGTCCTTTCCAACCCAAACTGTTCTGTGATTCTATGTACATGGTCACATGCTTTAGCATTGCTTGTGGGGATTTATTTACAGCAATTCAGCACCACCTGCTGGCACGACTTTGTTTGAAGGTAGAGGTGGGGGGGTTGGTTTCCCATCAGTATGGTTTAACTGTCCTTTGAATTGTCCGAAATTTGTCTACATTAAATTCGACCCACTGCAAGGGGTTTGGACCCTTTGTATAAAATATGGAGGAGGGATCGCACCTCAGAATTCAAGCATTTAAATCTACAAATGAAATCATGTAGTTGAACAGATCTCCTGCCACCATACAAAAAGGCAGTATTTTAGCTAGCAGCTCCACTGATTTCTCTATTTGGTGTATACAGCACATAAGACATGCATCAGCTTTAAAAGCTGACTACCAGGCATTCCTGAGAGGCTCTCAAACCCTACAGTTCTCTCTCTTCTTCTCAACATTCCCCCAAACCCTGCCTAGTTCTTATTTTTCTTGGCATGCAGGTTATTTCTCTGTCTCACCATCCTCAAGTCAAAACACAGGCTGACATTCCCGCAATTACTCCCTTCAGTTTGTGGCTTTAGTTGGCTAATTCCTTTGTTACTTCCACAGCATTAGAGTTTAAGAGGCTTTTGCCAGCCAGTGACAGGTATTCACTGGACCACGCTTTTCTTGCTTTAAATATCAATGATGACAAAGACTTCTGGCTTTTCATCTTCACAGATCTGCATGGCCGAGTAAGTTATGGCTTTGACCTCTGTGCCCTAGAGAAAGAAAACACAAAAGCATGGATATTCTAAATCCCATGTAGCAGTTCATATCAATACTCAGTATTTATCACCTTCTATAAATGCTATCCAGTTTAATAGCTTTTCCTTCCCAAAAAGCTGTAGCTGTATTTGCTCTGATGAGCAAGAAAGTTGACACACTAATGCAAGGGCTTGGCCAGGCCAAATAGTGAATAAGTAACTCTTCCCTTACTTTATTGCCTCTTGAATAGTACAAATTCCTCTTCCTACCTCTGACAGAACATGAATATTTCCCGTGCCAATACTTTAGTGCCTTGCTACCACTCAGAAGTGAGTAGATCTCTGGAGAACTTGGAGGTCTGCTTTAAAAGACACCACGCCTCCCCATCCCACCCCTAAAATGTCAAAGATGTACAGATGAACCTGCATACCTGAGGGTGTTTGGGTAAAGAGAACTCTTCTCCCCACCTTTAAAGGCAAAAAGAAGAGAGGTGGTTGGAATTTGGGTAATAGTTACCAAATGTTGTAATTAGTTTCATTGATGAGCATCGAACAGCGAGATTTTCATTTCAAGCCTCAAAGGAAGAAAAGAAGCCCACAGTCCACTTTTCAGAAATCATCAGTGAACTCCTGCACATCACAGCACTGCAGAGTGTTAGTCTGAAGGCCATGTGCGTGTTTTCAGTAACCATATTCATTACTCAAGTCATCATTTAAGCTCACCCAATTGATCTTATTTTGAATTGCATTCGGTCAATGTAAAGCACTTTCACCTCCTGCAGAGAAAGCAAGAGGAGAAACATGTCAGTATTACCTTCAACCTTCAGGCCCAAATTCTCAGTAAATCCCATTTACAAGGGTTATATTCCATTGTTTAGATGGAATCTAAAGCAGCCTCAAAGAGATACATTGCTACTTGGAACACGAAGGCAGCAGAGCCATGTAACAGCAGCTCTGTAATAGCAAATTGGTGTTTGTGGTAATGATGCTTAACAATTTGCTTCTCAAGTCTTTCTGCCCAGGTGTTTTCAATTCTCTGTGTGTTGTGCTGAAGTGGTCTGTTGTGTCCCTTTTTCTCATAAAGCAATACTGAATTCAGAGCTGGTATTATCAGAGAATAGCCTCAATCTACAGATGGAAAAAGATCAGAACACTTACCCTGGGTATAAAAAACTCATTAGCGCTGAATTTATACAGCCACTCATCCAAGAAGTGGAAAAGAAGAGACAACATGTCATGGCCTGTGGGGTTGAAGCAGAGAGGACTGTCATTTGACTCCTAGCAAGAATGCCCAAGTGTTTTTAAGACTACACATCAGGTGTCCTGCTTCTGCTCTATTAGAAGATTCAGCTTAGTGATGCTTAAGCAGATTCTAATTAACTGCAACAACACCACATGTAAAACTCTGGTACCTTTCTCTCCCCATGTCCATAGAGTTCCAACGAAGCATTTACCTTCTGCCTCCACCTCCACTGTATCCACAGGTTCCACGGTCTCTGTATCAGTCATGTAGCCAAACATGGCCATAACACACTGCTCGAAGGCCTCTTCCAAAGTGTCTCCCCAGGCATGTAGCCTAAAAAGACATTGAATAATTTACCAGACTGTAACAAGAAAAGAAATCCCAAAGTAATGTGGAGGTGAGCTATCAGAACATGGGAATTAATGCAGAGCAAGGGGATGGACAAGAACACTTGCTTTGCTATACCTATGCATTTGGGCAGATTACAGACAGTTTCTGAGAAGAGTTTATTGGGAAAATATGGAAAATAAATGTTATCAGACCTCAAGAAAGTTCTTTTTTGATATGGTTTATTATGCCTGTAAAAGTGAACTACTCAGAAGAAATTTGCTTTAAAAGAAAGATACTAAAAGGAGATTTCAAAAGACATTTCCAAGCAACACAGGCTTAATAGGAATATTACAATTCCTTAACCATAGGAATATTCCACTAGAGAGGAAACCAAACTTGATTCAGTGCTCCCAAAAGCAAAACCAAAATTGACCATTGGAAACCCCAGAGTGTATAATTTCATACTTCCATAAAGTGTACATCTGCAACCAGACTCCCACAGTTACTCCAGACTTACAGCAGTGGAAATAATCCAATTGTTCTGTTGAGAAATCTCATACTTACTGCACATCTGCTGTGTGATCCAGGTCTGAGGGGGAAAGAAAAGGAGAAGGCATGAGATCACCAAACATACTTAAAAATGAGGATTAAAACCCCCCAGAAAATCAGATCCTATTGTTAGAACTTTTTACATTCACTTTCAGATGTGAAATGGGGATTACCTATTTTGAAGTAGATGAGAAAAAGCACAGGTAGAATCTTGGATTATTTCTGCCAAGCAGAAAATCAGTCTTTAATGTAATGATGCCAGTGCCCTTTGTGTACAGCACTGTGTGTAAAAGATGGCTCTTTTAACACAACAGGCTTCTACATGTTAACTGCAAGAAAAGGGAACTTTAACCAGGAGTAAAGAGGCTTTGCTGAAGTCTGCAGGTCTGGAAGTTATTCATGCAGAGGATGAGATTTGCAAATACTTCCAGCTCAGTGAAGAAATTTAACTGTCCACACCCAAAAAACACCCATTATGCAAAAAGGAGACTTTAAAAACATACAAAATAGAAGGCAATCCTCACTAAAAAGGTGGGATTAACATCCCAAGCGTGTATCAAGTTTTACATGAACATCATTTATATTCATTCAGAGGAATTAAAGAAATACAAAATTCCCCCCCTGTTGACAGAAACAGAGCTAACTTGGCATGTAAAATTCACACCACACCATGATCACCGACTGAAAGGCTCTTCTGATGCTGGTTAGATCCTTCACACGCTATTAATGGATTCTCAACAACGGTCTCTAAAGCAAACAAATTCCAGGGGATATAAAAGAAGAATAAAACCTCTTCCAGTTATGGAAGCGGCGTGACTATTGTAGTACGTCACTGTATTTCTGCACTGCTATCAGAGATCTGAACGCATCCTAAAAATACATATTCTAACAGCAACAGACACTGTCCCTCCAGACACCCACCACTGAAATAGAAAGCACTCAGACACTGAATGGGCTCCTGCCTTAAGCCAGCCCTTGGGCTACCACCCACTGGCTTGACATGTTCTTAGAAGACATTCCAGGGGTGGGGAAAGGGAGAGATAATGATCTTGAAGTAATGCATGTAGGAGGGAAAACACCCCAAAGAACACCAACATGCTCCTGAATGACTCTTCCTAGATGAGATGAGAGAAATGTCCTCCCTTGCTAAGAACAGCTTGAAAGGGGAAAGTTTTCAAGGTGAGACTTAACTCATTTATTTTTAACACGCTTTCTTTAGCACCCATAACAAGAAAGGCTTTTATTTGTGATAAACAGTAGATCTCTCACTTCTATTAATTCAGCTCCAGATGCATCCCGCAGTCTAAACACACACAACACTGGCATATTAAGAAACCCCGCATGTGCCTATAAAGCAGACCCTGCTGTTCTCCTTCCTCTCCCTCCCTCTCACCATCACACTCACATGGACACTCACATTCATACTTCTTGTTGAGTGGTGGGTATTTGGCTTTGATCGCCTTCTGCTCCTCGGTCAGGTTGTAGTCCCTCTCATCAGCTGCCATAGCTGCGGGGCTGGAGTCAGGCTCCTCACTTCCTGGTGCAAGGAAACATGGCCCCAGCCGCCAGCGCTCCACTCCTGCCTCGCTTCCTGGTGATGCTGCTGCAGAGAAGGGAGAACACCGCTCAGTTTGGTTCTTCACTTGGTAGCAGATCGGTAACCAAGAATAACCAAGATCCTAATGCATGGTGTTCGGTTGCCTGCTCTCAAACCTGTCACTGGGGGAAGCTCAGATTCAGCTCTGTACCATTTATTAGTTAAGTTCAGACGCAGTCCCTCCAGACACCACATTTCTTCCTCCTGGCTCTGTACAACACGAAGCATTTCACTCACCCTCAAGAAAAGTAATAATGAAAAACATAACTAAACATCATTTTTAGTTAGGGAAACAGCAAAATTCTACCTTTCTCTTAGGACAAGGGTTGTATTTAACATTTCAAACCTAGAAGCACCTGCATGGCAAATACAAGCGCTGGAGTTTTCTTGTGCTCCTTTCCTTGCAGAACACACTTGTGGTTTTCACTAAAAACCCAACCATAATGAACTTCATCGAAGTCTCATTTTCAGGCCAGATCTTGGTTGCTGTTCCATGCAAGCTTTCACCTGTAAACCTAACAGATACAAACTGGAGAACCTGATTAACTTGAGGCTCGCTAATTCTCCTCTAATTTCCAGATATAATAACTACTCCATTTCTTTTTGGTGTACTCTTAAGCTTTACCCACAGCTGAGCTCAGGACTTCCCCAAACAATGCAAATGACAGATTTACAGATAACACATAGCATCAAGCCTGCTTTTAATCAGGAGTGCTTCTTATTGTGAGGCTCAGAAATGCCTACGGAGGATTTCCAGTTTCTATTTTCACACCTCACAAAGAGAAGCCTGAAATGGAGACGCCAGTGCTTCTCTTGGGGAATAAACCCACGTTTAGCAGTAATAAGGGCATTTTGATTTTAAACCTATTAAGTCTTGCCTGTGGACAATCAGATCCACGACCGACCACCCCAGGTTACCCGGTCAGAACCGGCCACATCCCAAGGAGCTCAGTACTCCACTGAAGCAGCGACACAAGAGGAAGCGATCAGTGATTACACACAATTAATAACCCCAAAGCAGGTTGAGGATACTCCGAAAGCGCCTGAGCAGCCCTGTGGAGAGGGAGGGCCAGGCCTCGGCCCCCACACGCACCGACCTGGTCCGGTCCGGTTGGGTCCCAACACGGTCTGTCCACGGCTGTGGTGACCGGAGGAAGCCGCTGCCGCAGCCAGGGCTCTTTATGGCTCCGTGACGCGGTTCCCTCCCCAGGCACCGTCTCTCAGCGCCGGACGCTGCCCCTTTAAGAACGAGCGAGGCCCCTCCGAAAAATGGCGGCTCCCAGGGGAGCCTCCGCAGCACCCGGCCGCCCTCCCACGTGACCGGCGGGCGCGCTCTCTTCCCCGTGTCCCCGCCCCTTGCCCCTCGTCGATTGGCTGTTGCAGCCCGGCGGCGGGCGGTGATTGGCCGGCGTTGGCGCGCGAAGGGGTGCGCGGCGCCGGAGCGGCACGCAGCAGGGGCAGGAAACAATAGAGCCGCGACCGGAGGGTCCGAGCCCGGAGCGGAGCCGTCGCCGCCCGCTGAGCCCAGCGCAGCCCAGCCCGGCACCGTCTGCCCCGTGCCCCGCCGCCTCCCCGCTGCCCCCGCCCCGCCATGGCGGACAAGGAAGGTAGGACTCACGGCACGGTGTAGGCCTCGCGGCGCGGCCTGCTCCGTGAGGCGCGGCGGGGGTCTCCCTTCCCCGTCCCCACAATGGCCGCCGGGTTGAGGGGAGCGGGGCCGGCGCACATCGGTCTCCACCGGGCCTCGCCGGCATGGCTGGGCCGCGCGGGGGAGGCCTGTGAGAGGGCCCTGCCCGAAGCAGGGTTTCTCCGCCCGCCCTCTTTCCTCCGCCTTCCGATGCGTTCGTATCGCACCGGGGGCAGTTTGTGTTCTCCGAGCCCGGTCTGAGCGGGGAGGGCCGTCGGTGTAGGGCAGACAAAGGGGGGGGGGGTCACTGGGTGGGAGGCCGCTGCGCGCCCGCTCCTTTGGCTGGTGGCAGATGGTGAGAGAAATAGGGCGGCAGAAGGAGCTTTGGGAGCTGGTGGCTGCACCTGAACCGGTCGGTTCCCTGCCCTCCTGCATTTACACATCGCAAATCCGGTTTCTGCCTCCTCCTGTGCACCGAGGTTCAGGATTTTATTAGGCTGAGCTGATGAAATTCGGCATCGTTAATGTCAGTTCCCAGCCTCACAGCCAGAAACGAGGACTGGCATGTGCAACAGGGGGGTTTGAATCATCTGTGAGTATATATAGTGGAGAGTAATAGTGGAATACAACGCTCCAGTAGGGTAGAAAACACAAAACCAGGGTGTGATGTAGTTGGCTCTCTAATCAATTGCCTGCTCACAGATAATGTGCATAAAGGCTATCTGAGACATTATTCTTTTACTAAACCTTTAGCAGCCTTTGATGATGCGGTGGAAGAACGTGTGATCAATGAGGAGTATAAAATATGGAAAAAGAATACCCCTTTCTTGTATGATTTGGTAATGACCCATGCTCTGGAGTGGCCCAGCTTGACTGCGCAGTGGCTGCCTGATGTAACCAGGTAAACTCGGCCTTTTCCTCCTTTTTAAAGCAGAATCGGTAGTAAATCTAGGTTCATTTCTTGTTAAAGTAAGGCTGCTCTTTTCTGCCTCGGTCACTTTTTGTGTCCTTGCCTTGCCAACAAGTTGAGGACTGAACAATAGAAAGAGATTTAGGGAAATGTTTTCTGTGTTACACGTGTTGGATTTCTGTGGTTTTCTTCTTCCAGCTTCACCCTTTAATAAGCAAAAACTTCCTAAAACCCAGAACTAGGTCAAATTTCTGTATAGCCACCATTTTGACCTGAGCTTCCATAATAATGTTCTCCTTGCAGCAAGCATTCTGCCCCCTCAGAGTTGTGCTCAGAAGGAGCTGCTAAGGTCTCAGGGGAAGGAATGCTGCTATATCAGTGTTGTGCTGTAGGAATTTTAGGTTAAGATCTTGAATTCCAGTAAGTGGTTCCAGTATCTGAAGGGGAGCTGTAGGGATGCTGGGGATGGACTCTTCATTAGGGACTGTAGTGATAGGACAAGGGGTAATGGGTTAAAACTGAAACAGGGGAAGTTTAGATTGGATATAAGGAGGAAGTTCTTTACTGTAAGGGTGCTGAGGCACTGGAATGGGTTGCCCAGGGAAGCTGTGAATGCTCCTTCCCTGACGGTGTTCAAGGCCAGGTTAGACAGAGCCTTGGGTGAGATGGTTTAGTGTGAGGTGTCCCTGCCCATGGCAGGGGGGGTGAACTGGATGATCTTAAGGTCCTTTCCAACCCAAACTATTCTCTGATTCTGTGATTTTCTCTGGAAGAAGTGACTTTGAAGCAGAATAGTGCTGCCTTTAAAGACTGTTATTAGTCAAACCCTGTTGTAATCACCTCAGTGTTTATATAACCCCCTTTTGCTCTTCATGTAAATCTTCCTTTGCAGACCTGAAGGCAAAGATTTCAGCATTCACCGACTGGTCCTTGGGACCCACACTTCAGATGAGCAAAATCACCTGGTGATAGCCAGTGTGCAGCTGCCTAACGATGATGCACAGTTTGATGCTTCACACTATGATAGTGAGAAAGGAGGTAAAGGACCCAAGATTTGAGTGTATTTGTCTTTTCTTAAAGTTCAGGCAGCCAGATTCAGAGTTTACTTCTAAGCTAACCCATTTATTTCTAAGTGGTACCTGACTTACAGTCAAAAAACATAGTATTTGTCCAATATATAATGTCTTAATAATGATGAAGAAAGGAGGTGGCAAGCTTATTGCAGAAGTGTGCATGTGGGGGGAAAGCTCACCCCTCCCTGTTTCTCACCACCAATTGGCACTGAATTTCATGGAGTGCTGCTGCTTGGTATTTTTGTTACCACTTTTGCATTACAGACACTCTTCAAGTGAGAAAGTCGCTCCTGTAAAAGAATATTTTCTTTCAGAGGAGTATAGCATTTCACATGTTCTGCTCTTGTCTGGATTCTGCTGCCTGCTGGCTGTGCCAGCCTCTCTTGGATAAAAGGTTGCTGTGTTTTGTTTGGTGTGGCAGACTTGAATTTGATGCTTTCTGTGGGCTTAGTTGGCTGTCAGCATCACTGCAGGTTCACCATCCCTCATGTTTACTTGGTTGAATCAGTCTTTCTACTTGATAAAAGTCATTAATGATCCAGTGTTTGCTCTTTTTGCTGGAAGTCTGGATTATTTCGGTTAATATTGCCAGGGTTTTGCTGTGCAGTTCTGTGGGATACTGAATTACTTAGAAAGATAAGGCAGCTTTAGCAAACCCTGTTCCAGTCCCATTTCTTACAATGTGGTGCAACAATTTGTTTTTAACAGAACTTTGTCTATTTTGAAATGCTGATTTGTGTTATATTTGAAGGGGAATTAACAGAACATCTGTCTCAAATTTACAGCACATCTTCATTACAGATTAGACTTTTGGACAGAAGACGTTTGGGGCTTGTGGTGTTAAAGTTGAAAGAGTAGAATATTTTCAGGGGAAAAAAGGACTTAGTAAAAGTCCTGATATTTTGATGTTACAAACAGAGATGTTTAAAACAACATCCAATTGAAAACAGGATTCTGCCTGTTAGAGCTATTTGTTCAAAATAGGTGCTTGGTAGTACCAGTGGTTGAGTCGTGGATGTTTGTCTTGGTCCGAAAGTGGCTTCTTATTTACAACTCCTGAATTCTTCTTTCCAGAGTTTGGGGGCTTTGGCTCAGTCAGTGGGAAGATCGAAATTGAAATCAAGATAAATCACGAGGGAGAAGTGAACAGAGCACGTTACATGCCACAGAACCCATGCATCATCGCCACGAAGACTCCATCCAGTGATGTCCTTGTCTTTGATTACACCAAGCACCCTTCTAAACCAGGTGCCTGCTTCTTTGTTATGCCTGTGCTTCAGAGATCAGCCATCCCTTTTTAAGCACGGTTGATGTAGTGAAAAAGAGGTTCTTTGACTCCTCTGTAGATACTGTAGCTCTAATTTAGACTGGACTGACTGCTTCTGGACCACCCAGCCGCACACACACACACACACACAAAGGCAGCTTGGAATAGTCTGCAGTGTGCTTTTATTAAGCTAAGAAGACAAACTGAGTTGTCTCAGTGTATTCTGTATTTATGAGGTGATTTTTCAGCCAGAGAAAATGCTCAAAAGGTAGAGAGAGAGGGATCCTGTTGAAAATATTAAAGCAAAGATTAGTAAAGCACAATGACACTCAATGGTTGGTATTCCAGGATGTGCTGGGAATTATACTAGGCACTAGAGTTTTTACACTGCCTCTTTACAGACCCTTCTGGAGAGTGTAACCCTGATCTGCGTCTTCGTGGACACCAGAAGGAAGGTTATGGGCTGTCATGGAACCCAAACCTGAGCGGGCATTTGCTTAGTGCTTCTGATGATCATGTGAGTACTTCAGATAGAGCTGGGGTACAACCTGCACCTAGTGTCCCTTGGCAAAGGTCAAAACCGGTGCATTTTTTGAGGGGGAGGAGGTGAGGAGAGTGTCTCCTTCAAAGATAAATTGTTTTAACTGGTTTTTGTATGTTTTAAAGACCATTTGCTTGTGGGATATTAGTGCTGTTCCAAAGGAAGGCAAAGTGGTGGATGCAAAGACCATCTTCACAGGGCATACAGCAGTAGTGGAAGATGTATCTTGGCATCTGCTCCATGAATCTCTTTTTGGATCTGTTGCTGATGATCAGAAGCTCATGATGTAAGTGGGGTAATGTCTTCAGAAACTGAGTCCTTCTGTCCCTCTTGCTTTCCTACCTGCTCCTCAGTAAAATGGGATATAAATCTTTGTTTCAGTTGCATGTTTTTTTCTCTTACAGTTGGGATACTCGGTCAAACAACACTTCCAAACCTAGTCATTCAGTGGATGCTCACACAGCTGAAGTCAACTGCCTCTCTTTCAATCCCTACAGTGAGTTTATCCTGGCCACAGGATCAGCTGATAAGGTACATCTACCTTGAACTTGGAACATGGTTAGCTTCTGGTGGCTGAGTGGTTACTTCAATGAAAAATGGCTTTCTTCTTTTTCCCTAGACTGTTGCCTTATGGGACTTGAGGAACTTGAAACTGAAACTGCACTCCTTTGAATCACACAAAGATGAAATATTTCAGGTATAGCAACATGTCTTTGTCTTTTATGCACATAGTTCTACTTAGCTGTCTGCAAAAATGAAAGCTATGTTTTTCCACTCCATGTTTTTATTAAATGCACTTAAACCCTCTTACATTCTTCTTATCTGCTTATAATTTTGTGGCTTCTTGTGGAGCTGGATAGTGACTTCTTAGGGGGGGAGAGCTCCAGTACAGGTAAGAGTGCCCAGCAGGCCAGGGGCAGAACATAACAAGGAGCTGGTGTAGAGCTTTAACCACCCAGCAGGGTGAAATGCTAGCAGCACTGAGTAGATGTGAATTATTCATGGCAGCAGACTGAAGCAGGGAGGCACAATGAAATGGCTGCAGTGTTTTCAGCTGCTCAGCTTGGTCCTGCTGGAAGGCTTTAGCCAGACCCATTCAAGGGGATCACTGGAACATTCTGTGACAAAGAACAATTGCTAATTTTGCTGGTGTAAATATAGAATGTTAGCATCATGGGCAGCACGTGCAGAGCAGATACAGTATTTCCATCTCATGCCTTACTCAGAAGAGAAATATGCAGAGATTTTTTTGTGAAAGGATTACTAGTTAATCCTAGTAGTTACCCCTAAATAAAATTACACATGGAATCCTGAAATGTGGGGTTAGCGTGCGGAATGAGGTGTTCTGTTCTAATCCTGTGATCCTATTAAGTGCTGTGTTTTGGAGAGATTTAGCTCTAGCAGAAGGACCAAATGTGAGGTTTTAGGCAGTTCAGCTTAATAACTGATTTCTTTTCATGTGTAAACTGTACCTTCTACTTAAGGAATCTGTAGTTTATATTTGTGCAGTCCTCACTAAGGTAAGGGACAGCTCCTGCCCTTGAGAGTTGTTTGCACTTTGTAACACGTGGCCTGAGTTAGAGGAAAGGTTAATGTGGTACTTTTTTGATGCTCAGATGCCTTGTTGGTATATGAATGTTCACAAACCTGTGTTAGAGTGCTATTACTGGACATATTATCAATGTGAATTCTCACAGATCATTCATGGTACAAAATACAGTGGTGTTTGTTGTGAATGTCTGTCATGTTACTGCTAACTTCCTTTCTAAATTCATCCTTGGCTGTAGGTTCAGTGGTCTCCCCATAATGAAACTATTCTGGCCTCCAGTGGCACTGACCGCAGGCTAAACGTCTGGGACTTGAGGTAAATCCCAAATTGCTCACGTTGTCCTGACAAGGTGATATTAGGAATTGCATCACACTGCAAAAGCTGAGCAACCAACCCCTCACCTTCCCTTTTCCTCTCTTTTTAAACAGTAAAATTGGAGAAGAGCAATCCCCTGAAGATGCTGAGGATGGTCCCCCAGAGCTGTTGGCAAGTCTTTTGAATCTCACTATCTTGATCTGTTACTCACCTTTGCAATGGAGATTTGAAAACATTCCCTATTTTTTTTTCTATCCCCAATGCTAGTTTATCCATGGTGGTCACACTGCAAAGATCTCGGACTTCTCCTGGAATCCCAATGAGCCCTGGGTAATTTGTTCTGTATCAGAAGATAATATCATGCAAGTCTGGCAGATGGTAAGTTGTTTGGGAAGTGGCAGGTGAGAGATGCTGTTTTGCTGCCTGGATTTTGGCATCCCTGGTTTTATTTACAGCTCTTGGAATTACTCAGTAGCACTGCATGAATCTCAAAGGGACAGTGAAATCCACTTTAGGTTCAGCTGCAACAATGGTTTAGAGACACTTAGAAGTTGGGGGGGTTTATCTATAATTGGGTTCACAGGGGCTTTGTTCATGCAGTTCTTGTGGAAGATGCTGCTGCTAAGTGGAAGACCTCATAAATGTACAGGAAATAGTCTGTTCGTTGAAGTAAATCTTGCAGTGATTTAACAAGGCAGATTCCCACAAGCTACAGTAACTTACAGGGGGCTTAGGAAATGTTTTGGAGATGTGGCTGTTCTGAAAAGGATCGTTTGTTTTACTTCTTTAATGTAAATGGCCTTGAGGGACCAGGGATGGGTGATACCTGCATGTGAAAAGCTGCCGGGTTTTGAACAGTTCTAGCAGATGGAATCCTATTTGCTGCAGTGGGAAATGCTTCTCCAGCTCCTCCATCTCTTGTCTTGCAGGCAGAGAACATCTATAATGATGAAGACCCTGAAGGAAGCGTGGATCCAGAAGGTCAAGGATCCTAGATGACAACCTTTTTCCTCTTTCTAGTCTTCTTCTTTCTCTTCCCTCTCAACCCTGATATTGACTTAACACTGGTTTTGAGACACACGTAGACTTTGTGTTCAGCCATCCTTCTGTAGATACCATCAGCAGGCTTTTTAACCCAGACAGTGAGTACCCCATGAGGGCTTAGCCCAGTGCAGCAGCCACCATGCTGCAGCTCCTCAGCCAGATTCCTCTTGCACATAGGGCTGGCTGTCCCATTTTCACTGCCTTCATCACACAGAGCAGAGTTGGTTTTTGTTGGTTTTTCTTCTGTCTTTAGCTTGCTATAGCTGCAGACTTTTGTCTCATTTGAAAGGTTAATTCAGTAGAGCTACCAGAGTGTGCTTGAGCCAATGGAGATGATACAAGAGTTAATCCACTGGCAGGTCAGAGTGTGGAAGGTGTCATCCTCTTCAGTACAACTCTGAAGACTTGCAGTTCCTTTAATCTGTACCTTGTGGATTTTTCTGCCTCTGCAGATACAGGCTTGCAGATTCTGACTTGAACTGAAGTTAAATTTCTTCCTACTGGTCTCTACTGATAATTCTGGGTTTTTCATTCCTTCCTTCCTTTCCCTTTTCTCCCATCTGCTGGGTGACAGCGGTTTGCATTCCTTAGCTATTCCTGCAGAGCATCATTCACCTTCCATGTATTTTGCTCTATTGTGTGTTTCTTGAGCTGTGTTTTCACGTATATTTCTTTCCTTTCTGTGAAATGGTTTTTTAAACTTGGGGCCCCCAGGTTGTAAAGGTGTCTGTTTTTACCAGCTGATGTACCACAGATGGCATGCCCGGTAACCTCCAACACCATTGGTAGCTGGTATGTGTAAAGCACATCAAACATGGATGAGCTACTTGTTTTAGGAGTTAGTCCTTGACCACTAGTTTCTGCACATCTTCACTAGGGTGTCCTGTTCCACCAGCAGCCTGTTACTCTCCATGCTCCTCATGACTAACTGCGTGTAAGTGCTTCAGATGGAATAAATTTTTTCTACGTAAGTGCTGTGGAGCTTTGGGCTGATGTTTTTGTTGTGCTCATGTTTTCCTTCTGCATTAAACTCCCTTTGTGGGGAGGAAAATGCTCCTCTTCAGAAAGCAGAGTGTGAGCTCTGCCCCTGTGTGTGTGTCCTGTGGGACAGACATCCCTGCGTTTGTACCATGTGGATGCTTCTGCCCCTCTTGTTTCCACTGCTTTCTGTGCGAAATGAGAACTTAATATCCACAAGTTGCCACTGTACTGAGGGTGTTGCTTCTACCTGGAGCGTGCTGCTGTCTGGATTTTGGGTCTGCCTTTAGCCCTTGCCGCAGAAGGATGGGGTTTTGTTAGTCTGCAGTGTGATTAGTTTGATAAAAGGATCCTGGTTTGACACAGCCTGTTTTCTCATTGAGACACACCTTTGACAATTAAAGTATCCTTAAACTCTGACCTTTATTTTCAGTGTGAGACTTTATATAAAGTGGGAACCTATTGTCCACAAACTAGTTTCTGTGGCCCACGGTGGAGCATGTCCCAGTACAGCAGACACCTTTGAAACACAAAAGAAAACCCTGCTAAAAGCATCAAGCTTCCCTTGCCTGTAAACTTTAAAACTCCACTGTGTAACACTGGCTCCCAGAACACTGCTTCCTGGGCAGGCTCATACACTCCACCCCTGCACCAGGACGTGTTTCTCTAAACACAGCACAACGTACATCTGTTAGTCTTCATCTGTGTCCATGGTTCAGTGCAAGTATTTGCTCAGCAGTTTTACTACTCGATCACCAGCAGCACCTTGAGGAATACACGCAAGTGCTTGTCCAGTATTCCTGACTTCAGGCAGCTGCTGTGCCTCGGGTAGGGTAAGCAGCGAGAGGAGACGTCCCCTGCAGATCCCTCTGTCCCTTACTCCTGCTACAGAGAGGGAAAAATCCATCATTCCTGGCAGTCCTGGTCTGTTTTGTCTTCTGATTTGCAAAGGTGGCCGTAGATTTCTAAGCAGCTCCTGTAGGGGTAGAAAGTCAGTTCAGGGACCTGAATGTTCATGGGAATTACCCATGGAGAAAACAGGGACAGGGGACAGATGCTATTTCGGAAAACCATTATTTCTCTTCCCAGTATGAAATAACTAACTGGGGAACACTTAAACTGGCTCAGTAACATGGTCTGGTGAGTGTCTGGGTCCAACCTGGCCCTTCCAGAGCCCTTGGCAAACACCCGAACTGTAACAGGGAATGTAATTTTTAATGGGATCCATGGGAAGAGGCTGCTTGGAGCTGTGAGGTCCCTCCTGGTGCAAATATGACACTGAGGTGTCCTGATACATGAGGAGCCTCCAGGGGTAGCAATTTGTGTGGTAAGAGACTGAGCTGCTGCATCTGGGCTCAAGTGCTGGGCTGGGCTTTAGATCTGGGGTTTGGAAAGACCCCAAGCAGCACAGACAGGGTTGTTTCCCCCCTTTCCCTTTTCCCCTTTCCTTGTGGTGGGATCTGGGCTGAATTGTTAACACAGTCCCTCTCCTTAATCCATCTTGGAATGGCTGGTGCCATGCCAGGCTGACATGGAGATCTCTTCCCCTGTCCTTGTCACACTGAAGTCTTACCTAGATAAGACCAATCTTACTGGTGATAGGGAATGGGCAGTGCTTGCGTGAGGAGGTTTGGGTGGAGAAGGGGAATAGAGGATGCTGAAGTGAGAGTGAAGCTGCAGAGGATGAAGCGTGTACAGGTGGGACTGCAGTAACACACAGCAAAGTCTGGTGAGTGAAACAGTCCCCAAACTTAGGGCCATTTTCTTCATCCTATGTGTTGAAGACCTGATGAAAGCAGAGGACAGTTCTCTCTCAAGGGAAAGCATCCACAAGAGCTTCCCAAACCTAAACCTCAGCTCCTGCCTGCATATTCCAAAGGAAACCAGCTTCTGGGAAGGCAACCTCCACTGCCCCTGTGCCCAGGAACTTCCAGCAACTCCCTATTTGCTGTTGGGCAGAGGATCTGCAGTTCCCATCGGGCTGCCCCACCAGCCCCTTTGCTCACACATGCCCAGGAACCAGGCCAAGAGCTGATGGTGGCTGATAGCTCTGTGACCACCAGCAGCCTCTTCACCACCATCCTCCTCCTCCTCCCAGCCCCTCTGCACCACTGGGACAAGGCACAAACGCACTTATAGATGGAGAGCTCCCGGTGGAGGCTGGTCCTCAGTTCCTCCAGCTCCTGGTTCTTGCGCTGCTGGAGCTGGACCCCATTCTTCAGCTCCTTCAACCTGTCCTCCAGCTCCTCGACCTGTTCCTGGGGAGGAAGAGCACGAGAGTGGATTAGCTGGGAGAGGAAGGCTGTCCATGCCTGCATTCCCATTGAGGGACCTGCCTGCCCATGGTTTAAAAACCTCTGCAAAAGCGCCTTGGTTTGTTACAAAGGTAAAAGCTTGGGCTGGGCTGGGATGTGCTGGGTCCTTCAGCTTCTCTTGGCTGGTTGGTTTTGTCCCCTCAACTGCTCTGGGTGTGTTTGGAGAAGCTGCCAGAACCTAAGGGTCAGGGGAAGACAAACAAGGAATGTGGGAACATGGAAGAGTGGAGCCACATCAGGAATGCCCCACTGTCCTCCAAGGGAGAGTGAGCCCTGAAACCCAAGGCAAGCACCGTGATGGGTGAGCTGGTCCCCAGCCCAGCAAGGAGGAGGTGCCATGGGGAGGGAATGTTGGCTTCCAGAAGCTGCTCAGAGCCAGGCTGGGAAGGAGGCAGCGGATCCAAGCTGAGAACAGGGAGTGTTGAAAAGTGGGAGATTAATTTTGAAGCCTCTTTGCCAAATGTGCTCTTAGAGATATTGAATTGCCTCATCCCTCAGGACAAGGTGCAGAGGGGGGGAAGGCCGGGTGCAGCCAGAAATAACCCTCCTGGGAAGCAGCCCGGTCCCTGGGCTGCAGGCACGGGAGGTGGGACCCTTCCTGGTGGTGGGAAGGGCAGGATCTGCCTTTTGGAACAAAAGGGGCTTTCACTTCAAGCTGACTTCCCTGGGAGCCTGAGCTCAGCCCTGTGCTATAGCACACGTGGGAAGTGTGGGGTGCCTGTGCTCAGCTCTGGGAAGGAGCCCCCCATCCTTCTGCCGCATCCCTGCTCACTGGGGCCATTTCCAAGGGGCAGCTCAAACCCAAGCATCGGGAGAATCCTTTTTCCTGGCAGCTCATCGGGTGAAGCCTCAGCACTTTCCCTCTTGGCAGGGGATGCTTTTGACCTCAACCAACAGGAGATACCCCATCTCCTTACCCTCCCCATCCACACCTTGGAGCAACCCCTTCATCACTGGCTGCAAAGAACACCCCCTCCTCTCCGACCCAGATGCGAGGGATGCTCAGCCCCGTACCCGGTACTGCCCGACCTCTTCATCCCGCTTCTGCTTGGCAAGGACGATCTGCTCCTCCAGGCTCCTGTTCTGCAGCCGCAGCTGGCTCACCTCCCCCTGCAAGGGCCGCAGGGCTTCCTTCATCCCCTGCAGCTCCCCTTGCATCTCCTGCAGCGCCTTGGCCCCCGCCTCGCGCCTCTCCAGCAGCCGCAGCAGTTGGGGCTCGTAGTGCTCCTCCAGACCCCGCCGGCTCTCGGCCACGAAGCTCTCGAACTCCATGGAGAGCCGGCGGCTCTCCTGCAGGTACAGGTTATCCTGGCGGCACGGGGGAGCCTCCAGCCGCTGCCTCAAAGCCTCCTTCTCCTTCTCGCAGGTCTCCTTGAGCTGGGAGAGCTCCCCGGAGAGCTGCCCTGCTTGGGTCTCCAGCTCGCCCCGGTAAGCGGCGTGCTGGGAGAGGTCGTGCCGCCGGCTCTCCAGCTGGTACTGGCAAGCCACGCACTCCTTGGTCACCTTGAAGAGCTTCTGCTTGATCTGACGGATCTCATCCTTCAGGTTGTCCCGCTCCAGCTCCACCTGGGCCAGCAGCCGGCACGCAGCCTGGATCTCCTCGTGGGCATGGCGGATCTCCTGCAGCGCCGGCTCCCGCAGCTGCCCCAGCTCTGCGATCAGGCTGTCCCTCTCCTGCTCCAGCTGCTCCACCGCTTCGATGCACTCCTGGAAGTAGTCCCCCAGCTCTTCCAGGGTCAGGCACTTCTGCTCCGTGCCCATTGCCCCCTCTGCGTCCATGTCCAGTGGGATCCCAGCCCCGTCTGTGTCCACATCAGTTGGGATTCCTGCCCTGTCTGTGTCCATGTACAGTGGGATCCCTACTCTACCTGGATCCACATCCAGAAGGATTCCTGCCCCATCCACGTCCAGCGGGATCCCTGCTTCATCCACATCCAGCAGGATCTCTGCTCCATCTGCATCTATATCCAGTGGGATCCCTGTCCCACCTGCATTCACGTCTAGCAGGATCCCCGTCTCATCCACATCCAGTGGGACCCCTGCTTTATCTGCATCCACGTCCAGCGGGATTCCTGCCGCATCCACGTCCAATGGGATCCTGGTCTCAGCTGCATCCTGCTCCAGCTGGGGCACGTTTGTCTCCAAGTCAGCATTCCCACCATCTGTTTGGAGGTCCTGGCAGGCATCGGGGCTGCTCCCGGGACGGGGCATCAGCCCCGGACCCACTGCAGAGTCCAATGGGCTGTGTGCAGGGTCCGGGTGCAGAGCGGCTCCTGCTGTGGGTGCTCCAGCTTCATCCAGCCGCGGCTCTGGAGGGGGCTTGGGCTCTGCCATCAGGTCCCTGCGAAGGAGAGGAGACGTGAACCAGAGCAATGACAGTAACAGGTCTCAGCCTTTCCTCTCCACCTGCTGAGATGCAGGTGCCCCTGTCACCCCCAGGCGATGTCAATGGGGCTGTGCTGTGCTTGCACCCTCAGTGATAGCTTGGACCCAAACTCGGCTTTGGGGTAGCTGAAAAGGAGGGAGAAAACCCTCTGAAAGCGACTGCATGGTGAAGGAGCGAGGGATGCCAACCTGCACCCCAAACCCAAGAGCTACTCCGGTGCCAATGGAACTGCCACCGTGCCACAGCCGGTCCGCCCCAGCAGCACCGGTGTGACTGGCGCGGGGCATTCCCGGTAAAACGTGCTGGGATAGCAGCGGGGTGGGATAACCTCACGGGAAGGGAATGTGCTGCTAAAGCGCAGGCGGGCTCCGAGATGGCTCCGATGGAGTCCAACACCACACACACAGCGCCTGGGCGAGCGGCTTCTGCAGCAGGAGCCCGGCTTGCTCCTCTTTGCAGAGTCATCGACCCCGACATTGTCCCCAGCCCCGGTACCTGCAGCTGCCACCACCACCACCAAATACCCACGTCTCCCATGCACCCGGGTGCTATTTGGGGCTGGATGTACAGGACGATCCTCAGGGACGAGCCGGGGCTTCTCCCGCTGCCTCCAGGAGCCGGTGGGCTCGGCGGGAGGATGCTCTCACCTCCCGGCCACGCTGCTGAGCTCATGTCTAGTCATTCCCTAAGGAATGAGCGCAGGCTGGCACTCGCAGCAACGGCTTTAAGGAAAGAACTGATTTTCACCGGTACTTTCTCTCCTAATAAGGGAGTTTTCAGCGGTGCTGACACATCCCAGCCCGGGCCCAAGGGCCGGAGAGGGGGCAGCGCCTGGGAAAGGTAGGGAAAGGCAGGGAAAGGCAGGGAAAGGCAGGGAAAGGCAGGGAAAGGCAGGGAAAGGCAGGGAAAGGCTCCGCTTCGGTTTCCCATACCCTGCCCCGCTGCCAGGGCTCATTTCTCAAAGTTCTCAGCCCTGCTTTGACGGGCAGGGTGGGAGCGCAGGGCACGCATCCTGCCTTCCCAGCGGGGTGCAGGCTCGGCCCCACACACCACCCCTCATCCCAGGGCTCCCCAGCACTCCTTGGTACCCCAAAGGAGCCGTTCCCCAACCTCCCTCCAGTCACTTCCGAGGGTCCAGGGATGGTTCCTGGGAGCTGAACCCCAGGTCCCCCCCGTGTCCCTGCACCGCAGGTCCCACCACCCCCCTCACCCGCACCCATGGGTGAACCCCAGCTCCGTCCCCACTCCCCGCTGCTCGCCCCGGGGGGGGGGCTCTTACCTTCCTCCCCTGGAGCCCGGCGCCGCCGGCTCTGCGGTGCACATGGGCTCAGCATGGGGCGGGGGGGGGCTATTAATAAACGGGGCTGGAAATCAGACTCCCGGAGCAGCCGCTTCTCCCGGCCACCGCCTGCAGCGCCAGGGGCTGCTTCCCTCCGCCCCTGGGAGGAGGAGGAGGAGGAGGAGGAGGAGGGCGGGGAAGGCCAAGCCGTCTGCATCCCCGGCAGAGGCAGCCGCAGGGGCTGGCTGCAGCCAGCCCGCATCCCTGGGGAGCATCCCCCCGTCCCGCTCCGGCTGGTCCCACCCGTGATTTGAAGCGGAGGTTTGCTTTGTGCAGCCTCAAAGTGTTGGGGGATCCCATCCTGCTGGGATAGGGCTGCGATGGGGTCCCCCTCTGGGGGGTTGTGCCTGTGACA